>NW_014556217.1:51640-147158 GCF_001313825.1 Dinoponera quadriceps
CCCCCCCCCCCGCCCCCCATTCGCTACCTTCTCGCTATCCATCGACCCTCATCCACGGAACCACAAAACTTTTCCTCACGGTCACCGGACATGATTCAATGTAACACACGCCGTATAACGTTCGCATGTTGCTATCCGTTGTTGCTTGAATTTTTAAAGCAAATAACACCGGCGCTACGCAGCGCTCCGGGTTTGCCGGACAATTCGAGAGGGGGTTCGACTACCCGGAAACTTTTTCCTCCCCGCCGACATACCGCGACAATAACACACGCAATCTGCGCATGATGCGATCAAAATATTTAATAAGCAACGGCTCGAGAGAAGGAGCGTACGGTTTGCACACACAGACATACACACGTTCCCGCTAGACTTTCAGTCCGTACAAAGGTGTATCGCGCACAAAGCGCCATCGGTCAAACGTATTTCATAACGTTCGAAATTGTCGTCCCGTCAAGACCCATGCGAACATATCCAGTTTGTCTTTATTGAAAAGAGAAAGAAAAAGCGGACGATTGAAAGAAAAAGTAATAATGAAAAATATGAAACTAGAGAATTCGATTAATCGGTCAATACAAATCTGGCTACGAATTTTCGGTATCTGGCCGGAATCCTCGTGCATCGTCTCGCGCAGATTGTTTTGGGTCGTCACGCTCATGATCGAGCAAACCTTGCAACTCCGATATATCACGACGAATTTCTATAGCGTCAACTTTTCCGAGGTGATAAACACTTTGAGTGAAATAATGCCGCACACGATACTGTTAATTAAACTCGGAATTTTTTGGTATAAACAGCGGTGAGATACGCAATAATACATAGCGATATGCAGTGTGTCAGTGAAGCGCCTCATTTTCAGCTTTCATCTAAAGTTCCCAGTGTGACGTTAACTTTTCATATTTCATCTCTCAGCATCTGTCGTTTGATATTTACTTTATCGCGAGTTTCATCGGTACAATCAATTACTCGCCAATTGGAAACGCGATGAATGTGATGGACTCGGCGATAAGTCGAAATATCAAACTAACATTTGTACACTCGAAGTAAAAGTAAAAACGCGCCGAATTTCGCGAAGATAATCATCACGCAGCGATAAATCATTTCGTCGCCAGTGATTTATGCGGCGATCCTTTCCCATCATCGTTCGCACGTGCGTGACCAGCGAAAATTATTTGTAGAACATTTGACAAGATACTAACAATGATGGCGGTCGATTGGGAAAAGTGTTCCAGCACGGAATTCAACATGTTCACGATGAAGTGCAAAGCGAAGCTATCGCAGCGGCTCGCTAACTTGACAATGGCATTTTACTCGACGGCCGTAATCTTTTATAGCAGCGACGTTCTCGTAAACCGCTTGGATGTCAGCAGAACTTCCAATACCACTGCACGGCCGCTCATTCTAAAGATGGAGATACCGTTTGATAGTAACAAAAGATTTGTATATGAGTCGCTTATAATTATGCAATTCCTTCAGTTGTGGTCGTGCTCCTGTACGATTGGAACGATCAATATTCTACTTATAATTTTGGTGAGTACCATATTACCATACTATGCCCGAGATACTCTAATTATTATTGTTATTTGAGGATGTATCTACCCATAACTCAGAAAATGACAACAAAATTACAAATTGATCTACATTGCATTTGAAAGTGACATCAAAAGTTTAACAGTACTTCAAAGCTTGAATCACTTTAAGGGAAATTGTAAATTGTAAAGATTTTATCGTGCTCTTTGAGATTAGCGTGCTCCTTGAGATTAGTGTGGTATTTTTAAATTCTATTTTCAATATTTTCTACACTAAAAATAAAATTTTAATGGAAAATACTGCTAAAGATTAATATGCAGACATTATATTAATTTCGTTTCAAATTAGCATTTATTATATTTAGTTAATAAAATAAATGTGTAAGAACGTAAATTTACTTGATAAATATTATATTAATATTTGAGTGGTTTCCTTGATGCGCCACTGAAAATACGATATTAATGCGTAATACATCCTTAAGGCATTTATTAATATCTCATTAATACATTATATGTTATGATAATCAGTGATCAGCACTGTGATACTATTGCATCTTATTAAGTTGCATAAAATTAGTAGTATCGAAATATAAAGTACAATTAAAAATTACTTACAATCAAAAGAGAGCTAATGAAACGAGATAAGAGATATACCCCAGAAAAATGAAAAATGAACATCGAATAGACGTCAAATCGACATCAAATCGACGTCGATTCGATGGTTTATTTCTCGCTGGAATTCAACTTGAATTTATTTACGATTTTTCTTAAGATTTATTACGATTTATCTTAAGATTTTATTACAATCAGAAAATATAAATCAAGACATCGACGTATTAACAAAATTGCTATCACATTACGTTGTCGAATAAACTAATAATTACTTTCATTGCTCACATTACAAAAGATAACTTACTGACAATTTTTATTCATCTTGCAATTTTTATTGCTCATTTGCCTTTTCAAGATATTTTGCATCACGAGCTCGATTTAAGCTTTAAGATACTTCTTAAAACCCAATTAGCGTGACAATTGACAAGACGGTTTATTTCAGATACTGCACGTGAGCGGTCAAATTGAAATTCTTTGCGAATGGTTGGTGGAGGTTTATCCGATGGAAAGGAGTCGTGACCCGAATCTCATTGTGATAAGGAAAGTAATTAAGACGCATCAGAAAATTATCACTTTTTCACAGTACATCGAGGATCTGTACTCAGGTATTGCGATGGCGTTGTTCGTATCGGACACTCTAATTATTTGCTGCTTGGGATTTATAATCGTTGTGGTAAGTAGCTTCCGACAATCGCGCGTTGCGATAAAAGGAAATATGGTTCATAGGGACGTCATTGAATAATCTACTGTAGTGCACGACATTGATCGCTTTTAATTATCGATAGGTTTCATCGCTCTCCCATTACCACCAGTTCTTTTTTTAATATTCCAGTCAGTCGGAACGCTCAGTGCTACAAAAATTATAATAAGCACTTTCTTATTTTATATCGCGATGAACCTGGAGGCATTTATATTTTGCTTCGCTGGAGAATATCTCAGCGCTAAGGTTAGATATCGGCGATGCGTAAAATAAGCAGAATATCGCTACTCACATCTACTATCGTAAAGATATGTTGATATCGCATTCTGTTCGGCGTTTACGTATAGAGCAAAACCGTTGGAAATGCCGCATATGATTCCTTCTGGTACGAATCGAATTTCAAAGACAGTCGGGTGATGTTGCTTCTGATAATGAGATCGCAGAATCAATTAACCATCACAATCGGGAAGGTCATGAACTTGTCTTTGGAACGATTTAGCAGTGTAAGATCACTTATCTTACATACAGGAACTTCTATTACGCCGATTGTCTCGATAACTGTTTAATCAAGATGTTACCTTCAAATGTTATCTCTCATCATATTCAAGTATCATGCTACTTAAACAACTCGGATATTCGAATCTTTCATGTGTTTCCCTTTTTCAAACGTTTCCCATATATCTGATTATTTTACCAATTATCCAAATACTTCATTATCGTGATTAGTAGAGATATAAGTAAATATAATGGAGACAGTAGGCACTTTAAAAAAAAGAGAGAAACAAATCAAATGACGCGAAGTCAACTACTACTAAAATTAGTAATAAATGGTAAATGAGTATTAGCCAAATATTATCCGCGATTTTGTGTACTTGGATACTCGATTACTTCAGATAATATCCGCGAATTTGAATACCGGATGAATATATCCGGATGGCCGGATGTAGAAACCATCCAATATATACTGACAACATGGATCTTATCATCAATTAATTTTCACATCATTATAGTTTACTTGACTTTCTGTACTCTGAAGAGCACGGCTCGTAGTTTCACGTACTCCCTACTCACTTGTGTTATCCTGTTATTTTTTCCCATGTTTCGAAAACGATGTTTCACATTAACCCTACTTCACAGATCTGCATCCACTCGCGAATATTCTCCGAAGTAAACGCAGAGAACATTGTTATAGATTGTAAAGGCCTCAGCTTCCTACATATCGGTTCTACTCGCGATATACTGAAGATGTACCGAAGCGACGTCGTACGTCCAATTTCCACGTAATTTCCACGTTACGAACTACCTGCTGCTACTGTTCAACGTGGAGAAGAAAATTTGCACATAAATTAATACCGACTAAAGTCGTCGTCACGGTATATTATTTATTAGTCATTCCCGACATGTCCCATGCGCTTCATCATTGCCAAGAGAGAGAGAGAGAGAGAGAGAGAGAGAGAGAGAGAGAGAGAGAGAGAGAGAGAACAAAGAAGAAAATAAACTCTAATATTCTCCAATATTCTCCAATATTCTCCAATATAGACAAGATCGATAACATGAGATACGTGCTGTTTATTAAATGAACCGGAGCACAAAGCGGCCTCGCGGTTTCCCCATCCGCTGGCATTGTTCCCTCCTCCACTCTCCCCCCAAACCCCTGTCAATTTTCCGTTATCGCGGCTCTTTTACCACGACTTTCCCTCTCCGAAATTATACACTTTGTACTCGCGCAAAATTCCCTGCACTTTTAATCATACGTAATTCGCCGCTGTCGCATCGCAGCGTCGCGCTGGAGAAAGAAGGCGGCGAGGGAACGCGAAAACTCGCTTCTTACCTTTACAAAGTGTACTTTCTCCCTCGCTCAATCTTTTTTCGCTCCGTGATTATACGTTTATAGTCACGGCTGTGTTTTCCGCTCTCGGTACCGCGAGAATAATTAATGACCAATCGAGCACGGTCAGTCGCTCCGCGAGGAGCTCTCCTGCGGCTTCCAATCTTTAGCGAGATCTATATCTCGCGACACACGCTTCAAGCACATGCCGCGGCCGAGTCGATGCTTCATAAATTGATGATAAAGAGATTCGTGCCTTGCTACCGCGATCATGACGAACACCAACACGGTGTGCTTCTCTATAAGGCTCGTCCTTCTCATCTTTGGCGTCTGGCCGGGCGCGTCGTGCGTCGCTCTGAGCAGGGTGTTCTGGTCTGTGTTGCTCATCGCCACGCAGGTCTTTCAGTACGCATACTTCGTGCTGCACTTTCACACCGACGGCCTGCCGGATCTCATGGATAATCTCAGCTGTTCCTTGGCATATACCCTGTTGTTCATCAAACTCATCGTCTTCTGGACCAATCAGCGGTAAGTCAGATCGACTTTTCCGTCCACATCAGTATCGCTTTCGTAATCGTGCGGTAAAATCGTTCAGAACTCGATAAACAAGAATGGCTAATAAAAATTTATAAGTTTCCGGCTCCTAGATTTAGCTTTTCATTTATCGATTGTGTAATACAAATATGTGTGTGTGTGTGTGTGTATAGTAATAATTATATTTGACCCGAAACTTGTCCCATTGTGTGCATGCGTCGCAGAAAATTCCGCGAGATTCTGACGATGATCGCCACCGACTGGAAAGAGTGTGCGAACGATCCATTCAGCATGCACTTGACGACGAACACGGCCACGATGTCTTATCGCGTCTCGAACGCGATCATTGGCCTCCATATGGTCGCAGTGGTGACTTATAGCTTCGGCGTGCTCTTGGCCGACGTCGAGAATGGGGATTTTAATGCGTCCACCGTGCCCGTGCGGGCACTCATTATAAAAATGGAATTGCCCTTCGACAGCAACAGCTCGCCCGTTTACGAGCTCGTAATGGTCGTGCAATTCTTTCAGCTGTTGTCGAACGCCTGCGCTATCGACGTGCTGAACGCTTTAATCTTGACGTTGGTGAGTCACGTCGGTGTAGGAAGAAACGTTCATGAATTTAAAAGATGGTTGTTAGAGAGGAGACTGTCGAGCTTCGATATCTGGACGTGGCAAATTTCTCGATCTTCCCCTCCTCCCCCTCTCTCTTTCTCTCTCTCTCTCTCTCTTTCTTCAGGATAGATATCTCGCGACTTGAAGAGCGGATTTTAAAAGAGCATTATATCGAATCTCCTAAAGACTAATTTTTTAAACAGAAAAATGATCGTTGTTAAACAAAAAATAAATGGCCATGAAAAACAAAAGATAGAATAGAATAAAGATATTTTTGAGTGAAGAAAGGTAATCATTTTTTGCTCGCTGTAATTTATAGATACTTCACGTCGGCGGTCAGATCGATATCTTGCGAGAGTGGTTAACGAACGTTTTCTCCAAAGACAACATATATGGTATGACAGAAATCACAATGAAGAATGTCATTGGGAAACATCAGAAAATCATTATGTTCTCCGAGAGTGTCGAGAGTCTCTATTCTTACATCGCGCTGATGCAATTTGTGTCGAACACTTTGATTATTTGCTCCATAGGCTTTGTCATTGCCTCTGTGAGTAATATTGAAAGATGTCTACGGGAGAAATTAATTGCTATCTTTCTATCTTTAATTAACTATCAGGTATCTTTTATTATATCTTGAAACCTTGATATGAAGGATGATATTAAGAATTCAACTTCTTCAATAAAGTCTTAAACTTCTTTAATAAGATCTCGACAGAATCGTTAATTTAATTTAATTATTAAGTGGCTGAACAATAAAAATTCAGTATAAATGATGTTACAGTCATTGGGCAGCCCAGATATTGCCACGATACTGGTAAAGACCCTGCTGTTCTACATCGTCATGAATCTCGAAGCGTTCATATTCTGCTTCGCCGGGGAATACTTGAGCACTAAGGTCAGCGTATGATGTTAACACGGCAACGCCCGGTATCACCGTCGCGTTAATCGATTTAATCGCGATGCCACCCGAGACACATCTTGATCGGCCGGCTCCCTTACTCGCACGCTCGTTTATTATCCTGCACGCTAAAAGTAAACCTCGCGTTTCTACAGAGGTCAATAATTCCCCTTCTTATTTACCTCGCTTTTTCAGAGCCTGTACATCGCAGACGCGGCTTACGAGTCCCTCTGGTACGACATGTGTGTGAACGAGAGCCGGCCGATTACGTTCTTGATACTGAGATCCCAAAAGCGATTAACGATCACAATTGGAAAGGTCATGGATCTCTCACTGGGACGTTTCGCTAGCGTAAGCCTTCGCGCTGCACCGTCGTCTCACGTTATCTGATGAACGTGTCCCGCACCCGCCGATATCGTCACTCTGATGAATCATTCATTCGCATATTAAAGCTCCATTGAGTTTCTCTCATTCGCTATCACGCGTCATGTTTAATCCTGATCATGCATGGAATATTGTCGTTATAGATCGTAAAAGCCTCGGCATCCTACGTGTCGGTGCTGCTGGCTATGTCCTGAGAGAGACACGGAGGGACGAATCGATCACGGTTAGTTGGGTGGAACCATGAGCGATTATCGAGAGCGAATCGCGCTTAGACCATAAGAGCCTCATGTAAACAGGATCTGTTCTGATTACAAGACGCGACTGATTCCACATATGTTATTAGTTACATGTTAATTAACGCTTCAACTGCCATTTGTCGCACAGTTGAAATATATGACGTCGCGAGCTGTTTGACCGTCTGACAGTTTTCACGAATATCGATGAGATAGCCCGTACGACGCATCCGTGATCGGACTGATCCTTTTTTCACGAAGAAACACCTATCTTTGCGATGCAAATGCCGCCTCTACAGCTTCCGCTTCAGCTTATCAACATTTTCTACATCGAGATACACGTGTGTCTCGCGATGAAACGATAATTTGTGCTGCAATGCGAACTCTTCGAAGGTCTCTTCTGATAATGACCCTTCCAGCAACGACGAGAGGGAAAGTGAAAAAGAGAGGAAAATAGGAAACTATCCGCTATTCTATTTCCCGCTGGATGTATATTCCTCCCCTTGGTCTCCGTGTCTCGGCGTATTAACAGAAGTCGCAGCCGGCAATCTTGGTTCTGACGTTCACCCGCATATTATCCGGAGGATAATGTAACACGACTCCTTGCATTATTGACACAAGCAGGGTTTGCGCGTATACGTAAGAAATCCCCTTCGACGTTTTTCGTTCTTCTGCCTCTTGCGCTCTCTTCGCGGAAATTCGAGGTTCTCCTTGATTACTGCGCGATTTATTTCACATCCGACGTGCGTGCTACCCGGCACGCTTGCTCGGATCCCTGCATTTTTAAAGCAAATCGTCCACCGTTGTCCCGCTCGCGCGGTCATCGATTCGAGAACGGATCGTCTTTGTTGTAATTTCATTTTTCTGCCTCTTTATGTGTGTGTGTTTTTTTTTCTTTTCTTGTGCTTTCTTTCCATGTCTTTACCAGCGTTACGTACACCGGAGCGATTAACGCGAAGTATCGAGCGGTAATTTCTGACAGGTCTATTTTTTTAGATCAACACATCCCGTTCATGCAGTATGCGACGCAATTTTCCATTCTAGCCATGAACGATTTTCACGACTAAATATGCTATTTCCCCTAAATAATAATGTTCCTTTTCTATCAAATAATACGGTTTGCTGTAGTGAAACAACATTTTTATTCAAACAAAATGATACTTGATATTAAATTATGCTATTGTTATTAAATAAACTCAAATCAGCCGAACTCAGGTCAAACACGTATACTAAATTCAAAGAAACTTTTTTCCCTTTGCATCTTCGATATCTGACCGAATGAGTGTCGCATTCTGTTTCATCAATTGTCCCGGATAATCACTCGCGATCATTTAAATTTTTCAATATCATCGCTACATTGTTAACCACTTCTACACAATTGACTCGTCCAACCCGATGAACGCCTTGAACGATATTATAGCCTTCACACTGTCCCTGAAGCTCATCATTTTCTAGCTTAATCAGCGCTGAAACACGCAACAGTACGGGTGAAGCACAATTAACGCTATGAGATGTATTTAAAAATATCCACAGAGGATTATTCGCACGCGACGCGAATCTATTCCGCGATTCCGTCTCTGAAGACCGAGCTGGGCGGAAGCGTGGGATTAATTAAGCCTCGGTTGACTCCGATTGATCTTCAAACAATTAACGGACAGACATGCAATTACGACGTGTGTTGTATGATATCATATCGCATGATACTTGTTATATTAGGTTGACGAATAAATTTCCGTCCACACCACACATACGCAAGTATACATACTCACACGTGAACTCGTGAAGATTGAATGTGCGCTCTTGTTATCATGGTCAATTGAACACTGCTCGTAAAATGCTCGACAGGATATCGACGAGGATAGAAATACATTGGAAAGTGTGCACCGGTAGCAATCTTTGCACATCGCGCAACCACCGGAAAAGCATACCTGTCGCGTCGAATTTCTAAGTGGATCATCGGCCTTCATATCATGTCCGTGGTGATAACTTGCATCGTCATTATTTCCGACGTCGACGATGGCGGAACTACTACCATGCGCTCATTATAAAGACGAACTTGTCTTTTGATAACAAGCAATTCAAGTTCGTCACATTCACGCAATATATTCACGTGATCCTTCGTGCTTATGCAAGCGACATGCTGAACGTTCTGTTCGAAATTCTATTTAGTTGCACTCTTACCTAAAACTTCTCCATTATTACTGTCGTAATAATTTTCGATACTTAACAGTTAATTGTTAATAATACTTAGAATTGAGTAAGTTAATTATCATTTTTAACTAAATTCAAAGTTCAAAGTTAATGACCTACAAAATTAACTTGCTTAAATTAAAAGTTACCTAAACCAAAACTAACTTAATGAAAAGAATTAAGTTAATGTTTAATTAATTAATTTAAAGTTAAAAATGAATTATGCAAAGCCATATGCATATATATATATATATATATATATATATATATGCTTTTTTATATAATTAATTGTTTAATCGTAGATTAAATTTACTCTAAATAAAGAAAAAGTAGTCTTTACAAAAAAATACTGACTTTTTAAGCTCAGAATTCAATACGAGGGCAAGGTGAAAAGTTCTCGGCCTGACTGAATGAAAGACTGTGATTTTCAGTTAAAAAGCGGTTTTATTTTTCTACATAATCTTCCTTGACTTCAACACACTTGGTCCAGTGTTTCTCCAACATCAGTATTCTTTCCCGGAAGTGAGATTCTGGAAGACTGTTAAAATATTCATCTACGACCCTCTCAACTTCTTGATTGGACGCGAAGCGCTTTCCAGAAACAAATTTCTTCAGGTTTGGGAAGAGATGGAAGTCCGAGGGTGCCAAATCAGGAGAATAGGAGGGATGGCCGAGCAAATCGTACCTCAAATCCCGCAGTTTTCCCATTGCCAACACACTTTTGTGTGCAGGTGCGTTGTCGTGGTGAAAGATGATTTTTTTCTTCTTCAAGCCAGGCCTCTTCTTGCGAATTTTGATATCGAGCTGGTCAAGAAGGTTAGAGTAATATTCGTCTGTAATTGTTCTGCCTTTTTCAAGGTAATCAATTAACAGGATCCCTTTGGCATCCCAAAACACACTGGCCATGACCTTTCCGGCAGATGCGATCGACTTCGCTTTCTTTGGCGCTGAACCACCGGCTTCCACCCACTGCTTCGACTGCTGTTTGTTTTCTGGTGTGTAGTGGTGGACCCATGTCTCATCCATGGTGACAAATCGCCGCACAAAATCGATCGGATCCCTCTTGTATCGATCCAAACATTCCTGCGAATGTCGTTTGCGCATTTGCTTTTGATCCGCATTCAGCAAATGCGGCACCCATCTTGCGCAGAGCTTTCGCATACCTAATTCTTCGTGCAAGATGTTTCGCACCCTTTCTTCCGATATGCCCACGGCCTCAGCTATCTCACACACCTTTATTCGCCTATCGTCCAACACGATATTGTGCACCTTTTCGATAGTTTCCGGTGTGGTTGCAGTTTTTGGCTGTCCTTCACGTGGGTCATCTTCGAGCAACGTGCGACCACGTTTAAATTCAGCTGCCCACTTTTTAACGGTTGAGATTGAAGGAGCAGAGTTCCCGTAAACTTTTGTCAACTTCGGATGAATTTCCTTAGGGGTTAACCCATCCAAAACGAAGAATTTTATGACCGCACGATATTCAAATTTATCCATTCTAACGAAACACGCGCAAGACGTGTACTGCAAAGACTCGTTTACACAAACTACTTGAACGAACAAGTTGAAGCTTGTCATACGAACTAATGATATGTGCGCGCAGGCAGGAAACGTAAACTTTCGCCGATTGGAATGCCATTTCTGGGTCAGGCCGAGAACTTTTCACCTTGCCCTCGTATAAGAAAAAAACGCTACCACTCGAATAGATAACAAATTCTGACATTGCTTCTTATTTATTTTTTATATTATAAGCAGTCTACAGCATTACTCGTCGCTTCCTCTCACATGTATCGCGCACTCGCGCGTGCACATGTATGCGTGCCTAGGCGTTTTCGTCGAAAGAGATAACTTTCCTAAAAGTTTATTTGTGAGATACAAAATTTATTTCGCAAAAATAAGATTTATTTTTGTGAATTAAGCCCTATATCCCACGAATAAATTTTGAAATACTTTTGTCTCAATGTAAGGATATTTATAGTAAACCAGCAACAACAATCTAAATAAACTGGATTCGACATACGATCTCGTTGTTTCCCAGCGATATAATTATGACCTTAATGAAACAATATAATCACACTCGGCAACGATGTGAGGAACAACTTTCGCAATTTCGCGTTTCTCCGCTCGATATTTCTCTCATCCGACATTTTCCATGGTAATCTATTCAACTTTCTTGGGATCGCAACGTGCAATTCCGAACCCAGTTCCACTCCCGGATGCTGCCCGCGATGTTGCATGATTTCTTAACCAATTAACTGTGGCGATCTCTTTGCAAAGCGCCCACCAGTGTGTGTCGCGATAATCAAGCGATGACGGGTATAGCTCTCAGGAAGTTATAAATCCAACTCAAATTATTTATAATTTTCATTTGTTTGTTTCATTTCGTCTTGACCTCTAAACATTTTACCCATACTAAAATTTACGAATATAATTTAGTTTTTGCCAGAATTACAATTTAAATATCAAATTGTAACAAAATTTTACGCATGACGGATATAGTCGTCATGACACAAGATTCTGCCACATCTCCATGACGGATATAGTCGTCAAACACACTTAACTGGTTAAATTGTTAACGCAGGAGAACAGATCTTGCGCTTTTATATATATCCCCCTTGATAGTTTTCCACCTTTTTCCTCGCGAAGCGCGCTTTTCGCGAGAACTCGAGACTCTTTTTACGGTCATCACGCTGAATTTAATATCCGATTTACGCTCACGTGTTGCGTCCGCAGCGCTCGCCGCGGACTCCTGAATTTTTCAAGCAAACTACTCAGAGCCGCACCGTCTGCGCAATCATCGGCTCCGAAACAGATCGCCTTTGTTGCAATTTTCCTTTCTGCTTTCCTTTCTTCTCTTAGCCTCATTTCTCTCCTCCTTTTTCTCTTCTTCCTTTTTTTCATTTTGCTTCCACGAGCGATAGAGCACTGAGCAGGAGGCATGGCGACTGAGATACGCATGCATAGGTAAATATTTTATGAACACCATTTATTGATTATCAGAAAGAGAGGGCGGGAGGAAGACTCTGTTTCAGGATCGTTTCAATTCGTACGAGGATATCGCGTTTGGGTGATCGATCGGAGTTTATCCTGTGCGACAGTCCCGAATATCTGGTTATCCTATCGACGTGTCTGCTTTAAGAAAAAATAACAATGATGCAGTACATGAGTATACAAAAGCGGGAAATGCAAAAGCACGGAATCTGCAAGCGCGTTTGGACGATCCTCGTTCGTACTTTTTGAATCTGGCTGACCGGCTGTGCGTTTTTCTTTCCATCGATTGTTCGAGGATAATTCCATTCGCCCGATCATCCGAGTTTTTCGATGTCGATATGTTATCGAACACCAACGCTCGATCGAACTTCCTGAATTAACGAACGACTGGGGTGTGGAGTCTAACTTATTACGCCCGCTCAAACTGGTCATTCGCTGATTCAATCAGCAGTAGAACACGCCACAGTAATAACAGCGCTATAAACAGCCCGACGATTATTTCAGAGTATCGTTTCCAATGAACTTTATTCAACTCTGATCAGAATTAATCGATCTGTTCCCCTCTTTCGGACAAAGAGATAAAATTAGGAAGAGTCACGGAAGATTAATTAAATATCAGCTAACTTTAATTAATGCAAATTATGCAAACGATACGTATATGAAAATATTGATAAATGATATTAATAGTTATTAATATAATAATTATATCGCGTGGTATATATTATATAATATGTACTACATTATTATAACGTAGCTCACAAACATTCGCTGAGAGAGTACCCGACGATAGCAGCAATGATAGCGAATGTATCGCACCGCATTTCCCACTTTTTGTTGGGTTTCATTTCGATAGACATGGTGACATGTAGCGCACAGCAATTATTTTCCCCGCTCGTATCGTTGATAACAAAATTACTCACATATATCCAGTTGCGGCAGTTTGTGATACATTAAAGCAAAATTGGATCTTTGACTAGTGGCGCCAATAGACGGATACCGGATACTTGAGTATTACCCGGATATCCAAATAATCCGGATATTTCTCAGAGTACCCAAGTATTGCGAACATCTCTTAGTAAAACAAAAGAGGAAATCAGCTGAAATGAAATCAATTTCTATCAGATATTTTCGGATAACAAATGCGTATTATCTGAATTTGCGATTTTGAATTCCGAATTAATGTTACCATTATAATCCAGGTACTACCTGGGTTTAGGCACTTGAGTCTTTCGGGACTATCTTGTTGCTAGAACATAGACATTCACGGAAATTATACGAGTACTCGAACTTATTTATATTCACGAGTACTACCCGGCAACCAGAAAATAGCAGTATAAATAGATACAAATCTGCAAAAATTAGCAAATTTACTGATTATTGGTACAATGCTATTTTACTCATTCAATCAGTGGCATCTTCACTAAATCGATTTAAAAGAGTAAAGTCAAATACAGTGCTGTACAATCATGGATAATTCGAGTCTCTACCACTTGACAAGCGATGATACTACCGCACGCATAACATATTCGTATAGTCGAACGAAGCTCTCCGAAATTCACGGAAAGTGAAATGAGCCGATCGGCCGAGTGATACGTTTAGCGACACAGAGATATGTTATACATATAGTAATACCGTCGTTCGTTAAGTGGTGGAAACTCGAATTACCCACGATTTTACCGACGCCAGCACTACTGGTCCGAAAACAATAACAGTTAATATTGTGAGTACTATCTGAAAATCACTATGATCTGCGATTATTGGTACAGAATACTCGAATATTCCAAGAAATATCCCAGTTGAACCCACCTTATCCAATATCGGATATGTAACCGAATACCTAAACCAAAAGATTATCCGGTTTATAACAACAATTTTATATTCTGAACTTCCCAATGAGTACAAGAAAGAGACTTCGAGATACAGAAAATTCGCACGTAAATTGAAGTCATCTCGATATTTTTCACAATTCTCGTCTATCATGTGTGTCGTGCGGTCATACGTAGCGCGTGACTTTCTTCGTGGAAAGCAAAAATAAGCTCGAAAAAAAGCCTCAAGAGGCAAGTCGGTAACCTGAAATACACTAAGTTTACGGGTATAAAGTGCACCGCAATCGCATGTGTCTTCACGCGTACACACACAAATCCACGTGAACACAATTTGTAATATTATTTTCCCTCTCTTATTTCAAGCAACCCCGCGAGTTCTTCGGCGCGCATGATTGATTTTCATACACCCACAATTCCTGTCGTTGCACGATACCCTGCATTATTAAGGCAAGCTAGCGGCGAGTGCGCAGCAATTGTGCTGTACGTAAAAAAATCCTTCGACGGACTGCTGTCTCTTCTGTTTTTTTTGAAAATGACTTTCTATAAAATATCGCAGGGTTATTGCTCGTGATCGCTAGAAACAATTCGACATCCGACGAATGTCGTGTGACACGTCTACGTATGCTTGACTCATTGAATTTTTAAAGAAAATTGCTCATCGTGCCGTGCCTGCGTCTGTCATTTCAAGAGTAGTTCGTTATTCCTAGCAACACTTCTATCTTCCCTTAGTTTTTTTTCTTTTTTTTTAAGAACAGTACAAGAAATATCGAGAAAATGTGACGAGTGTACACGTGAGCGGCGTAATGTGTGGATACAAATATTTAATGAACGATTACTACTGGGATCGGAGAAGAGAGGATTCATCCGGTTCATCCTTCGTCGAGACCCCTGAGTTCACGGAAAGACATCTCGATGCGCACATCATCCGGTAATCAACGCGTTCACGTACGATAGCGTCTGATACGGAACTGCGTTACGGAATCTCATTACCGAAATCCACTTTGACGGAAGATTAGACGGCGCGAGCATGAAAAAATCGAAAAGCATGCAATCAAGAAGAATTATCAGTCGACCGCTCGAGATGATACTTCGTCTATTTGGTATATGGCCAGGTGTATCTTACGGTCCACTCTGCAAGATATTCTGGCTGATCGTAATGATAACCAATACGACTTTACAATTCATGTTTCTTTTCCTGCATGCGCGCTCCATCAACTTCACCGTTTTCATGTACGCGTTCGCCGCAACTCTGGCGTTGAGCATGAAGCTCATCAAACTAAGTATTTTCTGGTGCAATCAGCGGTGAGACATATATGATGTAACGTGTATTGTGCTTCTATCGTAAAGAGGTTCAGAGTACTTTCGTACACATCTTACTATCACTATGCACTTCAAAGCAAATAAAGGAATGACGAATAACAAGACAATCAAGTAAAAGTTAACCTCCGGTTTTTTTGCGTTATGTATATATGTGAAGTGAAAGAAATACAAAATGAGGTCGTACGTTTCGGTCCCGGTTTGGCATCTTCCGCAACGAACATATATTAAAAAATTGACAAGCAATTACACTTCTTAAAAGAACATCAGCTTAGTCAGCTGAAGTCATTAACTTAGAAGTATAGATCAATCCGTCTAAACTCGTTAGTAATATTCTATTAGATTTGACTTACATGTGTCAGTTATAAGACCGTGCATAGTTATCAACAAGTAGCAGTCGGACAAAACATGATTTCTAAATCAAAATCGGAACTGAAACATACGATCTCACTTTGCGTTTACATTTCACATATGTATATAATGTATATAACGCAAAAAACCAACGATCGACTCTTATTTGCCGTCTTGTCATCCTCCCTTCGTCTTGATTGAATATCATCAGAGTCGTTACACCTTCATTAATTATGCACTTCTGTAAGTTTATAATGAAAAATAGCAAACGGTATAATTACGGTGAGGTCGATTTTCTGATGCTGCAACTAAGTGAAGAAAAATTTTTTGTTAATTGTCGCGATTAGAGGCGTGCGTTTGCATAAACATGTTTGCAGCACCGAAATCGAGACTCATCGTGGCTGCACTGCAGCTCGTTGATTTTAATTGTGACGGTATGTAAAAATCCAAATGTCCCGGTAAGTTTTGTTACCGCCCGTAAGAATAACCGTTTATAGAAGATTCGACGAACTGTGGAGAACGATATCGATGAATTGGGAGCACAGCGGTGCCTTTGCGAGCGCAGTTAATATAACCGGCAAAAGACACATGTTGCATTTCTTGCCCAACTTCATCGTGATGTTCAATTCGTTGTCGGTAATAATGACGTCCTACAACGCCCTCAAGACCGGAATTCATTTCGACGAAGCTTCCAATGCAACGCGGCCGTACGTTCTGTTCATGCATCTTCCATTCGACGTTAATAGACAATCCGTCTATTTACTCGTGATATTTTTGCAATTTTTCTACTTGTTGATTTCATCCGCCGGTGCCGCCACTATTAATTCGGTTCTAATCATTTTGGTGAGTGTTCGTACCGGCGTTCGTATTCGGCGAAATAATTAAGCTCCTCCAGTTCGCCGTCCCACTTGTTCTATACTTTACTTTCTTATATTCTCGTTCTATGTCCATACTTTGTTATATATTCGTCCTGTGTCTATACTTTGTTTTATACTTCGCCCTATATTTTCCCTTTTTACTCTCTATACGAGAATGAACAGGATCGTGTCTTTTAGATGCTGTACTTGGGAGATCAGATCGATATCATTTGTAGATGCTTGACAAAGATGCCGCTGGAAGAGAATATGCGCAAAGCAAATGTGACTATTGTGAAAGAAATAATCCGGAAACATCAAAGTGTCATTGCCTTTTCGGAAAATGTCGAAGCTATTTATACGTACATCGCGTTGATATTACTCGTGCTTAATACCTTAATCACCTGCGGCTTGGGTTTCATACTTGTCACGGTGAGTACAACTAGTTTCATGATAAAGAAAACGATAATTACCGCGATCCATATGTAAACAACACGCAGGCTCGTTAACCGCATTCATGCGCTTAATATGTTATTAATAGTAATGAGATACGAGGGTAGGGTGAAAAGTTTCCGGCCTGATGAAGAAAAACAACTTTTTTCGTTTTTTTTTCGTTTTATTTTTCGTTTTATTTTTCAACAAAATCTCCATCAAGATTTATACATTTTTCATAACGGTGCTCTAATGCCAAAATACCATTTTTATAGTCCGATATGTCAAGTCCCTCAAAATACTCATTTACAGCATCGATGACTTCCTCGTTGGTCTCAAATTTTTTACCTCCGAGCCATTTTTTAAGGTTAGGAAACAAATGAAAGTCGCTGGGGGCTAAATCTGGTGAATATGCTGGTTGGGAGAACAATTCGAACTTCAATTCCTTGATTTTAGCCATCGCAGCGACCGACGAATGGGCAGGTGCATTGTCATGGTGAAACAAGATTTTTTTCTTCGCCAAGTGAGGTCGTTTATTTTTCATTTCGTCCTTCAAACGCTGCAATAACTCTGCGTAGTATTGACCAGTGATGGTTTTACCTTTCTCCAGGTAATCAATGAAAATAATTCCTTTCGCATCCCAAAAAACAGTCGCCATAACTTTATTCGCCGATAAAATTGTTTTTGCCTTCTTTGGGGTTGGTTTACCTGGTCCGATCCATTGTTTCGACTGTTTAGTTTCAGGAGTGTAGTGGTGAATCCAAGTTTTATCCACAGTTATCAATAGACGCAAAAATTCGCTGGGGTTTCACTTGTACAGCGCCAAATTTTCGATTGAAACAGTTTTCCGGGTGAATTTTTGATCGAACGTTAGCAAACGCAGCACCCACCTAGCACACAGCTTCCTTATGCTCAAATGTTCATGTAAAATATTGCGCACACGTTCAGTTGACATCCTAGTAGCCTCAGCTATCTTACTTTTAATCTGCGGTCCTCCATCACTATTTTATGAATTTTTTCAATCATTTCGGGAGTTGTGACCTCAACGGGGCGTCCTGAACGTGGATCGTCAGAAGTGCTCGTGCGACCTTTCTTAAATTCAGAAACCCACTGTTTAACCGTTGAATATGATGGAGAAGAGTCTTTCAGTGTGGAATCCAGCTCTTCTTTAATTTGTAATGGTGTTAGGCCTTTTAAATAAAAGTATTTGATGACAGCAGGCTTCTCTGATTTTTTCATTTTCACGTAAGCAATCGAGGCGTCCTATTCAACCGGCTCTCAAATGTACACAAATAGAGCAATCTACTTGAAAATTTATATACAATCTATTAAGATATAGTACCATAGAATACAAGCCAAAAATTAAACCTGCTGGCGCCATCTCTATTTCAGGCCGGAAACTTTTCACCCCACCCTCGTATGTTAATGTTGTACATCACAAAATAATATATTAATACAAATTAATTATTACTCGGTCGTTCATTCGCCACTTCATCATTTTTACCCATATGACTATTATAGTCAATCGGATCGCCCGACTTCTCTAAGATGGTGAAGAAGAACCTAATGTTCTATTCCGCGATTAACATTGAGACATTCGTGTTTTGCTTCGCCGGGGAATATCTTAGTGCCAAGGTAAGCTGCTTGCATCCGCAATTATCGGCGATGTACGTTAATAAACTTGACGTAGCACAAATTGTCAATCATAAAGTGTTTTCTTCCCCGCATATAGAGCAGAGAAATCGGCGAGGCTGCGTACAGTTCGCCCTGGTATCAGTCCAAGTTCCACTGTAACGCCGTTTTATTCATGATAATGAGATCGCAGAATCAGCTGACGATCACAATGGGAAAATTTACTAGTCTCTCGTTGGAGCTTTTTTCCAATGTAAGATGCACCGCGTAATTGGGGGAATAGCACTCTCTACGATATCGGAGTGACGCACTAATTAAAGCTGCATATTTGATATTTTTACAGATTTTGAAAACTTCAGGGTCCTACGTATCGGTATTGTTGGCGATGTATTGAAAAAAACATACTTTTTATTGATAATAAATTCTTAAAATAAATGTTACAAGTTACTAGTACGCTTAGTTGAAAATTCAATAAAATTGGCACACTATTCGCAATCGAGAAATGCCTTAATTTTGTCCAATTTTCAACACAGACGGTCAACAAAGAAACGTCTACACGCGTCACCTCTTATCGTTTAACTGATATCACGTCTATTGGTCTTCACGGAATCAATTAAGACACGTTTTTCACTCTTACCTTCGGCATCGAAGACGATGAGCTGGATGAAGAGCATCTCCGTTCGAATCGCAATCCGAAGTAGGAGGACTACACGTGTCAATACAACAAACGATGTCGGCTACCGCACTGATGGGCAAATGTGACATTTACAAAGCGCGACTACAAAGCTCGATATAGAGGAGTTTGCGTATTCTGAAGCAAACTTAATTCGTTGAAGCTAGCATTGACCTGCAGTTTGTAAAAGATTAAACGACATATAGCTCGCTCACCGTGAATCCGTCCATGTGTTGACTCCCCTTTAACTGCGCAACCCTCTGACTTATTTTCTTGAACATGTCGTCTACGGGACTATAAGAAACATTTTCTCTTCATTCTTCCTGGACATATAGTTATTCGAAAAAACACGAGATATATCTCCTTCAGCGGTCATGTACACTGTTATGCACGATTCGTCATCAGTCAATACGCGTAATTGTACGCCTACGAAAAGCATAAATTGTTCAAAACAATTGTTCTTGTCCCTTGAACCGCAATTATTAATTGGGAAACGCACTGACGGTGTATCCTTTGCTATCATTTTTCTTTCCATCTATGAACATTGAGAAACGTGCTAAGTCTACACATGCTTGACTTCTTGAAAGACTCCTTGAACTTTAAAGAAAATTAAAGAGTGCTGTCCGTCAAGTCAAGAACATTTCGCTTACCCTGTAAACATTTCTCCATTTAATCCGTGTTTTTTTAAATAGTGGTATCGAGAGGTATCGAGAAAATGTAAAGAACTTAGACGCGGCCTATCATGATGTAAACGCAAGCAGAAATAATTAATGAACAATTACTACTCGGACCGCAGAGAAGAATATTCGGCAGGCTTTATCTTCCGTCGAGAGCCCTCAGTTCACGGTAGGACATCTCATTACACACTTCGTTCGATAATCAACGCGTCTGTATACGATATAAAGTCCGTTGCAGAATTATTACGTTGCCGAGACCTCCTTTCGCAAAGAACTGAAGGGCGCAAACATGGAAAAATCGAAAAGCGTACACTCGGGAAGAATTATTAGTTGGCCGCTCGAAATGCTACTTCGAGTATTCGGCATATGGCCAGGCATATCATACGCTCCACTTTGCAAAATATTCTGGATGACTGTAATGATAATTTACACGTCTTTTCCATACATATTTCTTATCCTCCACGCGGACTCTGCCAATCTTACCATATTTATGTATGCGGTCGCTATATCTTTGTCGATGAGCATCAAGTGTTTTAAAATATGCGTTTTCTGGTATAATCAGCGGTGAGATATACATGATGTAATGTGTATTATTCGTGTAGAATCGTAATAAGATCCATAGTATATTTCGTGTGTAGAGTTTCGTGTACGTTTAACTATCACTATGCATTTCTATAAGTTTTTATTGAGAAACCGAATGCAGTGTAATTGCGGTGAGGTCGATATTTCAATGCCGCGATTGAGTGACAAAAAATGTTGAGTTAATTTTCGTACTCTTATAGAGATTAAATATGTGCGTTTACTGAAACAATATGCACGTTTATAGCAGCGAAGTCGATACTAATCGTGATTATATTGCAACACCTTGATTATTATAATGGCCATATGTAAAAATCCAAATGTCGCGGGAAGTTATTATCACTCGTAAGAATAATTGCTTGTAGAAGATTCGACGAGATGTGGGAAATAGTGTTGTGGAATTGGAAGCACAGCAGTGTCTTTGCCAGCGAAGATGATACAATCGGCAAAAGATACATCTTGCATTTCGTGCCCAACTTCATCGTGGCATTCAATTCGATGTCGGTAACAATGACTTCCTACAACACCCTCAAGACCGGAATTCATTTCGACGAAGATTCCAACGCAACGCGGCCCTACATCCTATTGTCTAATTTTCCATTTGACAATAACAAACAAGTGTATATATTCATAATATTTCTACAGTTTTTCTACGTGTTGATTCTATTCTCTGCCGCCACTACTATTAATTCGGTTCTTTTGGTTATTTTGGTGAGTGCTCATAGCAGCATTCGACAAAATTAAACTCGTTCAGTTTGTTATTATTTTGTTTTGTAATACACTCTTCCTATGACTATATTTTACTATATAGTTGGACTTACGTTTTCCCTCTTTACTTTGTAAGAAAATGAACAGGCTCCTATCTTTTAGATAATGCACTTAGGCCATCAGATCGATGTCATTTGTGAATGTTTGATGAAGATGTCGTCAGAAGAGAACATGCGTAAGACGAATGTGACTATGATGAAGGAAACAATCCGGCAACATCAGAGTGTCATTACCTTTTCTGAAAATATCGAATATCTCTATACGTACATCGCACTGATATTAGTCCTATTCAGTTCCATCATATCTTGCGGCTTGAGTTTCGTACTCGTCGTGGTGAGTAAATACGATAAGTTTCATAGCCAAAAAATTAATGATTACTACAGATAAATCCTTGTCGAATAATCCATCTTCGAACAATATGCAAGTTCACAATGGTGTTTCTCCATTTAATATGCTATTTCATAATAATTAATAGTAACGAAGAATGTTAATATTGCATAACACGAGATAACATATTAATACAAGTTAATTATTACTCGATCGTTCTGCCCCCAAAATGTCGGCGTAATTTTTCGACTATTACAGTCAATCGCATCGCCCCACTTTTCCAAGATAGTAAAGAAGAATATCATGTTCTTTGGCGTGGTTACCATTGAGTCATTCATATTTTGCTTCGCCGGGGAATACCTTAGTTCCAAGGTTAGCTGTTGCATCCACAACCATCGGCAGTGTGCGTTAATAAATGCGACGTAGCACAAATAGTCAATCATAAATTGTTTTCTTCCCCGCATGTAGAGCAGAGAAATCGGCGAGCCTGCGTATAGTTCGCCCTGGTATCAGTCCAAGTTCCACGGTCACGCCGTTTTATTCATGATAATGAAATGGCAGAATCAGTTGACGATCACAATGGGAAAGTTTGCGTGTCTCTCGTTGGAGCTATTCTCCAGTGTAAGATGCACCGCCTAATTTGGCGTTGTAATCCCCGCGATAACGAAGTGATACATTAATTAAGGACATACATTTTGATATTTTTGCAGATTATAACAACTTCTGGGTCCTACGTGTCGGTACTGTTGGCGATGTATTGAGGAGAAAACACACTCCATACTAATAATACTTAGTCTTTAAAAGAAATGCAAGATAAGATATTACAAGATATAATCAGTACGCGTAGCTAGGAATTAAATAAAATTAGCACACTCTTCGCAATTGAGAAATGCCGTAATTTTATCTAATTTTCAACACGCAGCATGCCGTACGTCAATTCAAGAGCGATTCGCAGAAGACATTTCTCCGTTTATCTTGTGTTCTTTTCAAGAAATATCGAGGACACACGCGAATCGCATAATGTGCGCATGCAAATATTTAATAGGTGATTGCCACTAGAAAACGTGTTACACATTATTTATGTCGTGCACATCTATTTTTCTCTATGAATCCACCTGTATATGTGTGCATAAGTCCCTTCCTGAGGCGATCCTCCGACCTATTTCCTCGGTATATTATCTTTGGCGGACTATAAGATATCTTTTCTTTTACTCTTTGGAAATCGCTTATTCGGAAAAACCCGAGATATCTTCTTCAACGGTTATGCATAGTTCGTCAATCGATATGTGCATGCGTGTCACGTGTACGCTTACGAAAAACTTGAATTTTTTATGTGAATCGTTCTTGGCCGTCGTCCCTCAGATTATATTTGGAAGACGGAACGTTGTTTTGTCTTCTGTATTTCTATTTCTAGACAATATACTAGGAAATAAAATGACAAAATCTGCAGCTGATGTGCAATACACTGTTGCGAAAATTAATAATACATGTCAGACAGGTATTATGTGGGAATCTGAATAATCTGTAATTTTTTGTTTCACACACACAAATATTCGATTTTTCCAAACAGTATCCCAATAATATCCACGAAGTTCATTACTGGACAAATATCTGAATATCCGAAACCAGATATTACCTGATTTATAATAATAGCACTACATAATGAGAATCTTAATAAATATAAAAAAGAGACTTCGTCATAGAAAATCCGCATATTAACTGAAGTTGAAGAAAATAGTCTCGATATTATTTAATGTTCTCGGCTATCGCGTGCGTCGAGCTTATTACGAAGTAACACGTAAATACGTCCATCAAAATTAAAAATAAACTCAACAAAGAAATTTCAGAAGTCATTAACCTTCAATGCGTAAATTTTAAACAATACCACACAACCATACACGAGCCAGCACATTCATACAGGTTGGAATTTTATTTTTCCCCCGATATTTCGTGCGTTATATTCCGCGGGTTCTTCAGTGCGCATATTTGACTTTCATACACCCACAATTCCCGTCCTTGTACGATACCCTGCATTATTAAGGCCAAGCAAACCCCGAGAGGGCAGCAATAGCGTCATATGTAAAAAATCTCTCAACCAACCGCTGTTCCTTCTTTTTCTTGAAAGCGACTTTCTATAAAAAGATGGAGAAATATTGTCCGCGATGGCTAAAAACAATTTGACATCCGACGAGTCTCGTGTGTCAATGTATGTTTGACTCCTTGAATTTTTAAAGGAAATTGCTCATCACGATGTGCTGTTCGTCAATTCAAGAGCCGATCGCTTTCCCTGAGGACATTTCTCCCCTTGTTCACTTTTTTCCAAGAACGTATCGAAAATTATCGAGAAAATACGGCGAATGTACACGCGACCGTAAGATGGACGAGTGCAAATTTAATGATCAATTCCTACCGAGATCGTGGAAGGGAGGGTTCGTCCGGTTTATCCTTCGTCGAGACACTTCAGTCTACGGAAAGACATTTAGTCGTGCACATCGTCTAGCAATCAACGCGACCACATATTAATAACGTCCGATACGGAACCGACGCGTTACCGTAATCATATTTCGCGAAATAACGAATAGCGTAAACATGGAAAAGTCGGCAAGACTGATCAGTTGGCCGATCAAGATGCTACTTTGCCTGTTCGGCATATGGCCAGGTTTCTCGTACGGTTTGTTCTTCAGAGCGTTTTGGTTGATCGTAATGGTAACCTGCATGATTCTTCAGTACTCGTTTCTTTTTATCAACGCGCGTTCAATCAACTTTACCATTTTTATGTACGCGCTCGCTCTGACTCTGGCGATGAGTCGCCAATTTATGAAAATGATAATTTTCTGGTCCCATCAGCGGTGAGGCATGTAGTGTATAATGCGTATTGTGCATGTAAAACTCAATCGAGAATATTTTCCTGCGCGTGCGATAATCACTATATATACTGAGAAGAAAAATATGTATAATGTAGCCTGGTATTTATATTTTAATATTATATATTAAATGATTGACTTAATATTACATATTAAATAACTGTATATTATTACAATTGCGTATATGTGGTACAATTATGCCAATGAGAATTATTTTTTTTAGTAAGTGTTACTACAGTATCAGTGATAATAACTTTACATATATATTATTATTACTATTTCGTAGATTAAAACCGGAAGAAAGTATAGCTAAAACCGATCCATAAATTTAACGAGATTTCTCTCAGTGTATATAAGTATTTATCGGAAATCTGTAAGCGGTGTAATCACGGTGAGTCCAATCTTCCGATACCGCGTGCAGAAAGACGTTGTCGTATCGTCGCAATTAAACATTCTCTTGTACGCAGCATCGAGATCGAAACTCATTGTAATTGCATCGTGACTTTACAGCTATATCTTCGTGGTCATTACAAATCTGAAAAAATGCCGGTGAATAATACTGTCGTCTGTAAAAATAATCGCTTGTAGAAAGTTCAACGAGCTGTGGGGAACGATGTCGATGAATTTAGAGCACAACAGTGCCCTCGCGAGCACGGGAGACACAGCCGGCAAAACATACGTGTTACGTTACTTACCTAACTTCATCGTGGGATTCAATTCGGCGTCGGTGTTACTGAATTCCAGCGCCGCCGTCTTGGGCGCTTTTCATTACGACGAAGCTTCCAACGCAACGCGGCCGTTTGTCGTGATAATGCATCTTCCATTCGACGTTAATAAACATTCCGTGTATTTAACCATCGTACTATTGCAATTTTCTTACCTGTTGATCCTTTCCGCTGGAGCCGCCACTGTTAATTCGGTTCTTATCATTTTGGTGAGTGTCCTCTAAGCGGTGTGCGAAAAATAATTAAGTTCGCCAAATTCACTGTCAATTTCCCTTTCCCTTTTCAATTCCCTTTCTCAATTTTAATTTCAATTTCATTTCAAACTCGAATGAACAGAGTGCTATATCGCAGGTGCTACATTTAGGCGGTCAGATCGATGTCATTTGTAAATTCTTGACGGAGTTGCCGCAAGGAAAGAACGACCAGATGGCAAATGTCACGGTGCTGAAGGAAATAATCAAGAAACACCAGAGGGCCATTACCTTTTCAGAAAATATTGAATCACTGTACACATATATCGCGCTGGTGTTGGGTTTGATTAATACCTTAGTCACCTGCGGCTTGGGTTTCATCCTCGTCATAGTAAGTAGCCACGATAAATTTCACAACAAAAGCTGTAAGGATTATTGATACTAAGTCCTTATCAACAAGTCCGCCTGCGAACAATATGTGCAAAACTTTAATTGTTTTTAATGATATCTATTAATACTATAGTAACTGTGCAGGCAGAATGGATTAATCGAGTAGGAAAGTCATGTACAATTTTACCAAATTTGCAATACTTAATGAGGAAATAATTAATCTGTATGAGCTAATGAACACACGCAGTAGATAGGAATTTGTATAAAGAAAAATGAATTACTTCTGGAGATCTCCAAGTAACGATGAGCATCGATTGATTTCTAGATGTGTAGTAATGCAGCGAGCTGCGAGCGGCATGTGACATAGAGTTACGCGCCGAAAATAAATTCATTTCTCGCTATCAATCATCAACCATCGTTGTTAGATCTTCGGGAGTTGGCCATTTTTCTTTATACAGAGTCCGGCTTACCTCTTCCCATACGCTTATTAGCTTATACAAATTAATCAATTCTTCATTAATTATTACGAGTTTTGCAAAATGGTATATGCCATTGCAATCAGTTTAACACCATTTTACCTGCAGCCGGCCGTTCATCAAAATTTTCAGGATACGCTGCATATTTAAACGAGTTAATTATTATTCGATCGATATGCCAATATTATCAGTGTATTTTTATTGCTATTACAGTCCGTTGGATCGCCTAATTTCACTAAGATGATAATAAAGAACCTCACGTTCTACTGCGTGCTTAATATTGAGACATTGGTACTTTGCTTCGCCGGGGAATACCTCACCGCCAAGGTTAGCTCTTTAGGTTAGCGTCCGTAATCATCGACAGTGCGCGATAATGAATGTAACGTAACATGGATTTTTTCCGATTATGACGTGTTTTTTCTTTATATATAGAGCAAAGAAATCGGCGACGCTGCGTACAATTCACCTTGGTATCAATCCAAATTTCACGGTCGGATCGTTTTGTTTATAATAATGAGATCGCAGAAACAGTTGACGATCACAATGGGGAAGTTCATGGATCTTTCTTTGGAACAATTCGCCAATGTAAGACGGTCACATAGATTTCGTGTTGCACCTTACATGGTATTCGAGTTACATTTCGCGTGAATTAAAGACGCACAGTCGACATTATTGCAGATTGTAAAAGCTTCAGCGTCCTACATGTCGGTCCTGCTGGCGGTGTATTGAAAAGAATATCTTATTCAAAATAAACACATGACTGAATATTAAGACTTATTAGAGGAATTAGTAGGTTAAAATTTTCAGTAGTTCAGTAGAAATGATTAGTGTTTAGAAATTAAAGAGATTTAGCATACGCTATTGTTTACTGTTGATAAGTGCCTTTCGCAGACCAATTCCCAATGCTCAACCGGTTAGCGACGAAACGTTTATGTATAGCGCTTTTTTTCATCAAATAGATATGTCACGCTGATTTGCGCAGTTTTCGCCTTTATCTATGATGCAGTGCCTATATTTGCATCGCAATAAGATTGCATGTATTATTGTCAACGTGATACCGCCGAGAGCAACAATGTTACATTGTAAAGCAAGCGCCACGGTAACACGTAAATATAACGGTGACAGTTTTTGAAGTGCGACGTCTACGTCCTCCGACTGCGGTTATAATTCGTTGAAAGTAACAAAGACCTGCATATATTCCTCTTTATGAATCCCCCCCCCCCTTGCCTTTCCGGCGAAAGTTTCCGATTTATACCCTCGGACTAATCTTTGCTCGCGTGTACTTCTAAATAACACGTGAGTCCTTTTATCGAACGTAAGAATAAACTCAACAAAGGAGCGTTAGAAGGCAAATTAATAACCGGAAATACGCTAAGTTAAAATAGTACCACGTTATATGCACGCACGCACGCACACATGCAATTTTATTTTCCCTCCGATATCTCATGTGTTGCCTTCCGAGTTCTCCAGCGCGCATGTTTGACTTTCATATACCTACAGTCTTTGTCCTTGCACGATACCCTGCATTATTAAGACAAGCAAACCTTGAGAGGGCAGTATTTGCGCTATATATAAAAAATCCCTCAACCAACTACTGTCTCTTCTTTTTCTTGAAAGTGACTTTCCATTTGAAAACGAAGGAATATTATTCACGATCGCTAGGTATAATTTGACATCCGACGGATGTCGTGTGCCACGTCTACGTATGCTTGACTCCTTGAATCTTTCAAGAAAATTGCTCATTACGATGTGCCGTTCGTCAATTCAAGAGCCGATCGCTTTCCCCGAGGACATTTCTCCCCTTGTTCACTTTTTTCCAAGAACGTATCGAAAAATATCGAGAAAATACGGCGAATGTATACGCGACCGTAAGATGCACGAATGCAAATTTAATGATCAATTCCTACCGAGATCGTGGAAGGGAGGGTTCGTCCGGTTTATCCTTCGTCGAGACACTTCAGTCCACGGAAAGACATTTAGTCGTGCACATCGTCTCAATCAACGCGACCACATACAATAACGTCCGATACGGAACCGACGCGTTACCGTGGTCATATTTCGCGAAGTGCCGGACAACGCAAACATGGAGAAGTCAAAAAGACTGATCAGTTGGCCGCTCGAGATGCTGCTTCGTATGTTCGGTATATGGCCAGGCTTTTCGTACAGTCTGCTCTGCCAAGTATTTTGGACGACCGTAATGATAACCTGCATGAGTCTTCAATACATGTTTCTTGTTATCCACGCGCGTTCTGTCGACCTGACTATTTTTATGTACGCGATTGCTCTGACTCTGGCAATGAGTACGAAGTTTATGAAAATAGTTTTTTTCTGGTTCCATCAACGGTGAGACATAGCAAAATATAATACGTATTGTGCATGTAAAGTCGCAACGCGATCGAAAATATTTTCCTGCGTGTGTAATAATCACTATGTACACTGAGAAAAAAAATGTTCAGATATTTATATGTTAACGTCATACATTATTATAATATTATATATTATTATTGTCGCGCATATGTGATAGAATTACAGTAATGAGAAATATTTTTCTAATAAACGTTACTACAATGTCAGTAATAATAATTTTACATGCATATTGCTACTCCTTTTTTCGTGGATTACAAACAAAATATAGTTAGGACTAAAAATGTCTATAAATTTAGTGAGATTTCTTTCAGTGTACATAAGTGTTTATCAGAAATCCGGAAACGGTGTGATTACGGTAAGTTCAATCTTCCGATACCGCAACCGTGTGGAAAGAAATGTTGTCGTATCGTTGCCGTTAAGTGTGAACGTTCGCTTGAATGTCTTGATAGCATCGAAATCGAGATTCATCATGATTACATCATGATTCTTCGGCTATATCAGTATGGTCATTATATAACTGGAATACTGTCGGTGAGTGACATTGTCGTATGTAAGAATAATCGTTTATAGAAGATTCAACGAGATGTGGGGGACGATGTCGATGAATTCAGAGCACAGCGGAGCCTTCGAGAGCGCAGCGGACAGCAAAACGCACATATTACGTTACTTACCCAACTTCGTCGTGGCATTCAATTCGGTGTCGGTGGTAATGAATTCTAGCGCCGCCCTCCTGGGCGTTTTTCATTACGACGAAGCTTCCAACGCGACTCGGCCGTACGTCGTGACAATGCATCTTCCATTCGATAATAATAAACAATCCGTACACGCAACAGTCGTATTACTGCAATTTTCTTATCTGTTGATCCTTTCCGCTGGGGCTGCCACCATTAATTCGGTTCTCATTATTTTGGTGAGTGTTCTATTAGCGTTAGACGAGAAATAATTATGTTCGACAAACTCATTGCCAATTTCTCCTTGCTTCACATTCGAATGAACAGGGTATTGTCTTGTAGGTGCTGTATTTAGGCGGTCAGATCGACATTATTTGCCGAACCTTGACGCAGATGCCGCAGAGACAGAACGATCGCGTGGTGAACGCAACGATAATGAAGGAAATAATTAAGAAACACCAGAGGATCGTTACCTTTTCGGAAAACATCGAGTCACTGTATACATATATCGCGCTGATATTACTCCTACTCAATACCTTAATCACCTGCGGCTTGGGTTTCATACTCGTCTCGGTGAGTAGCCACGACAAGTTTTACAGCAAGTTTTTACAGCATAGGAGCAACGATTAGTCCTGCAGGTAAGTCCTTATCAACAAGTTCAACCGTGGACAATAAGTTCAAAATTTTATTCGTGTCTATGCAATGAAACATATTTATTCTTTATCATTCGAAGTAACATATTTACATGAGTTAATTATTACTCGAACGATAAACCGGCATTATCGGCGTATTTTTCCGCTATTACAGTCTGCTGGGTCACCTAATTTTTCTAAGATGCTAATAAAAAATCTCATGTTCTACTGCGTAATTAATATTGAGACATTTGTATTTTGCTTCGCCGGGGAATACCTTAGTGCCAAGGTTAGTTCTTCCGTTTGTAATCATTGACATTGTGCGACAATGAATGTAACGCGACACGAAATTTTTCCATTTTGAAGTGTTTTTTTTCGTATATAGAGCAGAGAAATCGGCGAGGCTGCGTACGGTTCGCCCTGGTACCAATCGAAGTTTCATGGCCGAGCCGTTCTGTTCATGATAATGAGGTCGCAGAATCAGTTGACGATCACAATGGGAAAGTTCATGGATCTGTCGTTGGAACGATTCTCCACTGTAAGCCGGCCAGATTTCGCGTTGCATCTTATGCAGTATTCGAGTTACGTTTTGTATGAAATAATGATGTATAATCAACATTGTTCCAGATTGTGAAAGCTTCAGCGTCCTACATGTCGGTTTTGCTGGCGATGTATTGAAGAGAATATCTTCTTTGTAATAAATAATTTAAGTGAATGTTAATACTTATTGGTTGGAAGTTAGTAGCTAGGAATTGTCAGTAGTTAGATATTAGTAGTAGTTAGGAATTAAAAAATTTAGTAAGCAATTTTTTGTCAAGAAATGTCTTGCCACCGACTAATTTCCAATATTCAACTTTGTCAGTGTCAAATCGTTTACATACAGTATTTCTTTTCGTCGAATGGACTTATCACATTGATTTTTACGGTTCTCACCTTTATCCTTGATGCAGTAGATATATTTGAATAGATAATCACAATAGGAAACGGCAGGATCACGTATGGAATTGACAATGCAATATTCCAGCAATATTATATTGCAAAAACGAGCACTACAGTGATACGTGAATATAACGGCGACTGTCTTTAAGCAGGACGTCTAGGTCCTCCGGTTGCAGTTATAATTCCTTGATGATAGCGATGACATGCACAGCTTTCTCTCTGTGAATACACCCTTGAATGTCTTTCCAGCGCGAACCTCCGGCTTATCTCCTCGGACTTTCGTTTCTTCGGCGCGTTCCACGCAAAAAGTCAATGGAACGCGCGTGGATGACAAGAAATATGTACTGAAGAATCATACAGATTATCATTGCGATCATCCAAAACACTTTACAGAGCAGGCCGTACGATAAGCCTGGCCATATGCCGAAAAGGCAGAGTAGCATCTGAAGCGGCCAGCATCAGTCTTTTCGACTTTTCCATGTTTACGCTGTCTGCTATTTCGCGAAATATAACCACGGTAACGCGTCGGTACCGTATCGGACGTGTTGATAGCCGGACAATGTGCACGACTAGGTGTCCTTCCGTGAACTAAAATGTCTCGACGAAGTATAAACTGGACGAACCTTCCCTTCTACGATCTCAGTAGGAATTGGCCATTAAATTTGCATTTGCGCATCTTACGATCGCGTGTACATTCGCCGCGTTTGCTCGATATTTCTCGATATTTTTCTTACAAAAAAATATGAACAAAAGCAGAAATGTCCTCGGGGAAAGCGACCCGCTCTTGAATTGACGAACGGTACGTAGCAATGAGCAATTTTCTTTAATGATTCAATGAGTCAAGCATGCGTAGACGTGGCATACGACATCCGTCGTATGTCAAATTGTTTCTGATTGTGAACCGTGTTTCACTGTTCTCGATGCTCAGCGGAAAAAATATATAGAATACACAACAACGTTGTGTTTCTCAATTGTTAACTATGGTATAGCGGCTTAGGACGATTCACTTGAAAAACGCGCGTTCTATTGACTTTACACTTTTTATGTACGCGTTCGCTCTGACCCTGGCGCTGAGCACGAAGTTGATTAAAATAGTCCTTTTCTGGTCCCATCAGCGGTGAGACATGTAGGATATATATTATATATTGTGCATTTAAAATCGTAATGCGATCGAGAATACTTTCATACGCGTATGATGATCACTGTGTACACTGAGAAAAAACGTCTAGCATTTATAATTATAATCACGCATGTGTGTTAGGATTACATTCAACATAAACATTTTGCCAATAAGCTTTACTACACTGTCGGTAATAATATTTCAACATGCATATTGCCACTACCATTTTGTAGATTAAAACCAGAAGAATGTATAGTTAAGACCGAGAAAGTCTACAAATTTGGAGGAATTTCTCTCAGTGTATATGAGTGTTTATCAAAAATGCGGAAGCGATGTGATTACGGTGAGTTCAATCTTCCGATACGGTGACTGTGTGTAAAGAGATGCTGTCGTATCATCGCGATTAACCCTTGTGTCAATGGATGGGTACTCGGATATTTTAATTTTTTCCTACGTTTTCAGGCGATTCTTCAGTTCGATCGTACGTCTTTACAGCATCAGACTTGGAACTTATCGTGATTACATCGTGACTCTTCAACTATATAAACATGGTCATTATAAGAATAAAAAGACTACAGTTGAGTGATATTTTTTTTGTCGCCTGTAAGTATAATCGCTTGTAGAAGATTCAATGAGATGTGGGGAACCATGTCGATGAATTCAGAGCAAAGCAGTGCCCTCACGAGCGTAATAGACACAGTCGGCAAAACGCACATATTACATTACTTGCCCAACTTCATCGTGGCATTCAATTCATTGTCGGTGATAATGAACTCTAGCATCATCCTTTTGGCCGTTTATCGTTATGACGAAACGTCCAACTCGACGCGGCCATACGTCATGATGATGCATCTTCCATTCGTCAATAATACACCCGTGTATCTGATTGTGTTATTACTGCAATTTTCTTATCTGTTGATCCTTTCCGTTGGAGCCGCCACCATTAATTCGGTTCTTATTATTTTGGTGAGTGTTCCATAAGCAGTATACGAGAAATATTTAGTTAAATTAATTAAAAGCTCGTCGAACTGACTGCTAATTTCTTTTTGTTTCACACTCGAATAAACAGGGTGCTTTCTTTTAGGTGCTGTATTTAGGCGGCCAGATCGATATTATTTGTAAATCTTTAACGCAGATGTCGCTAGCACAAAACGATAATATAGCGAACGTGATGATGGTGAAGGAAGTAATCAGGAAGCACCAGAAAGTCATTTCCTTTTCAGAAAATATCGAATCACTGTACACATACATCGCGCTGATATTAATCCTGCTTAATACCTTAATCACCTGCGGCTTGGGTTTCATACTCGTCTCAGTGAGTAATCATAAGTTTAACAACAAAAAGTGTTGCGACTACTGCAGATAAGTACACTCGAAGACAATATGTGTAAAACTTGTTTATGTGTTTAACCCTTTGCATTCGAAGTTTTTTTTCATTCATATTACCAGCAACTCGAAGCAATTTCAGTGGAAAGATCATATTCACATATAAGTAAATGATATGCGCATTAAAAGAAAAGTCATTATTGTATGTTATTGTTTTTTTAATTTTGTTAATTTGTTAATAGTTGTTAATAGTTTGTTTTAAGTTTGAAGACAAATTTTAAATGGCTCCGCTTCGGAGCCCTCAAACGCAAAGAGTTAATATGTCATTAGTAGTAAAAAAACATATTAATATGTTAAAACACGAAATAATATATTAATATCAGTTAATTATTATTGGATCGATACGCCGGTATCATAAGCATATTTTTACTGCTATTACAGTCCGTTGGGTCCCCCTATTTCTCTAAGATGTTAATAAAGAACTTCATGTTTTACTGTGTGGTTAACATCGAGACATTCGTATTTTGCTTTGCCGGAGAATACGTGAGCGCAAAGGTTAGTTCTTGCGTCCGTAATCATCGACAGTATGCGGCAATAAATATAATGTAACATGGATTTTTTTCCATTTTGAAGTATTTTTTCTCCATATGTAGAGCAGATAAATCGACGAGGCTGCGTACGGTTCGCCCTGGTATCAATCGAAATTTCACGGTCACGCCGTTTTGTTCATGATAATGAGATCACAAAATCAGTTGACGATCACAATGGGAAAGTTCATGGATCTCTCGTTGGAACGATTCTCCACTGTAAGACGCGCTACGTAAATTTCGCATTGCACTTCACACGATATTCGAGTTATATTTCGTGCGATTTAAAGATGCACATTCAACATTGTTGCAGATTGTAAAAGCTTCGGCGTCCTATATGTCCGTTTTGCTAGCGATGTATTGAAAAGAATATTTACTTCGTAATAAATAATTTAGCCGAATGTTACAATGTTAACCATGTATCGTCAAAATTGGAAGTACATGTTGAAACAAAACAAAATCCTGTAAAACTCTATAATTACAATTTAGTACTTCGAATTTAGAGGCATTACTCAATAGTATCTCAAAATTTGAGGTACTAACCTCGAAAAGTACCTCGCGATTATGTAGGGTTCTTATTTCAAAATATACTACCAACATTCGCGGTACAAGGTTAACAGTGTAAGACTTATTAGTTAGGAATTAGTAGCTAGGAATATTGTTAGTAGAAAGTGTCAATTGCCAGAAATTATTAGTGATGAGAAATTAAAGAGAGATTTAGCGAACAATTTGCCGAGTCGAGTAATGTCTTGTGTGCCACCGATCAATTTCCAATATCTAGCTGGCCAGCGATGACATTTACATGCGGCGCTTCTTGTTTGTCAAATAGATATATCACATTGATTTTCGCCATTGGTTTTCACCCTTATCCTTGATATTCATGCTTGAATCGCAATAAGAAACGGCAGGATCGCATATACCATTGTGCGCAAGCACGATAACGCGTAAATATAACGGCGGTGGTTTTTAAAGCGTGACATCTACGTTCTCTGGCTGAAGTTATAATTCATTAAAAGTAACGGTGACATTTTCTCCCACTGTGAATTCACCTGCGTGCATCTTTTCGGCGTAAACCTCCGACTTATGTTCTCGGACTATTGTCTTCAGCGGGCGCTAAGAAACTTTTTCTCTTCGCTCCCTTGGAAATTGCTTATTCGGAAAAACTCGAGACATCTTCTTCGGCGGTACACAATTCGCCAATCGATATGCGTATGCGTGTCGCGTGTACGCTTACAGAAAGTTTGAATTTTTCAAGAGAACCTTTCTTGGCGGCCGTACCGCATTTAACAATTGGGAAACGGACCATTGCTGTTGGTCATCGCGTGCCTTACGTGGTTATCATACACATGAGTTACTTTGTTGAGAGTAAGAACAAATTCAACAAAAGGGCCTCAGTAGGATGTAAGTTAACAAATCAATAAGAAATAAACAAAGTTCTCCGTATAAAGAGCACCGCACTAGCGTGTGCGAGAGTGCACACACACACACACACATTGTAATTTTATTTTCTCTCTGATATCTCGTGCTTAACTCAGTTTTCAGCGCGCCAGGTTTTGCATACATTCATATTTCCCATCCTTGCATGGTACATTACATTATTAAAGCAAGCAACACTCGAGTGCATAACAATCGCGCTATACGTAAAAAATCCTTCGACCAACTGCTGTCTCTTCTTTTCTCTTGAAGATGATGTTTCATAAATCAGGAGAACATTATCCGTGATCGATAGGAATAATGTGGCATTCGGCGGATACAATGTATACGCATGCTTGACTCCTTGAATCTTTAAAGAGCTTAAATTGCTCATTGCAGCGTGCCGTTCGTCAATTCAAGAGCCGATCGCGTCTCCCGAGGACATTTCTCTTCTCTTCCCCTTTTTATGGCGAGAAAACGCAGCGAGTGGTCCCGCGACTCGTGTGGTACGCGAATGCAAATATTTAATGATCAATTCCTATTGGGGTTGAAGAAGGGAGCGCTCGTCCGATTCACCTTCCCGTTGAGACACTTTAGTTCACGAAAGGATCTGGCCGTATACATTGTCCGGCAATCAACGCGTGCACATACGACAGCGTCCGACACGGAATTACCGACATCCTCTTTCGTGAAATAACAGAGAGCAAAAAGATGAAGAAATCGAGCAGCGTGCAAACTCAAAGATTGATCAGTTGGCCGCTCAAGATGTTACTTTGCCTGTTTGGCATATGGCCAGGCTTATCGTACAGTCTGCTCTGCAAAGTGATCTGGATGATTACAATGACAACCTACACGATTCTTCAGTACACGTTTCTTGTCATCCACGCGCGTACCATCGACTTCACCATTTTTATGTACGGGTTCGTTATGGCCCTGGCGCAGAGTAACAAGTTTATGAAAATAGTCTTCTTCTGGTTCAATCAGCGGTGAGATATATTGCGTATTGTACGTGTAAAATCGTAATGAGATCGAATTTTCGTGCGTGTGTAATGATCGCTATGTATGTACACTGAGAAAAAATCTCTGGTATTTGTAGTAACTGTAACTGCATATATGAGAAAATTACTTTGAAGAGAATCCCATTTTTCTCGTAAGTGTTGCTATAATGTCAGTGATAATAATCTTACAAATTGCTCTAATACCGATTGCGAGTTAAAACCAAAAGAAGGTATAGTTATAACGGAAAATATCTAGAAATTTAGAGGATTTTTCTCAATGTATATAAGTGTTTATTGAAAGCGATGAGGAAGCGATCCGGAAGCGATGTGATCACGGTGAGTTCGATCTCCCGATGCTGCGACTGTAAAAAGAGATGTGTAGAAGATGTGTCATTATGATTAAATGTGAACGTTTTTTGTACGTGTTTACAGCATCGGTATCGAAACCCATCGCGATTATATCGTGACTCTTCGACCGTATAAATATGATAAATATAAAAACGAAAAACTTTCGGTCTGTGGTATTACCGCCAGTAAGAATAATCGCTTGTAGAAGATTTAACAGGATGTGGGGGACGATGTCGATGAATTCCGAGCCTAGCAGTGTCTTTGCGAACGTAGGTGATACGGCCGGCAAAACGTACATGTTGCATTTTTTACCTAACTTCATAGTGGCATTTAATACGGTGTCAGTGATACTCAACTGTAGCGTCATCCTCAAGGCCGTTTATCATTATGACGAAACGTCCAACGCGACGCGGCCGTATCTCATGATGATGCATCTTCCATTCGTCCATAATCAACCCGTGTATCTAATCGTGATATTACTGCAATTTTCTTATCTGTTGGTCCTCACCGCCGCGGCCACCACCATTAATTCGGTTCTTATTATTTTAGTGAGTGTTCTGTAAAGCAATATACGAGAAGTAATTAAGTCCGTCGGATTCACTGTCAATTTCCCTTTCTTTTACGCTCAAACGAACAGGTTGCTGTCTTTTAGGTGCAGTACTTAAGCGGCCAGATCGATGTCATTTGTAAATCCTTGATGCAGATGTCGCAGAGACAGAACGAACGCATGGCGAACGTAACGATGGTGAAGGAGATAATTAGGAAACATCAGAATGTCATTACCTTCTCGGAAAATATCGAGTCATTGTACACATACATCGCACTGATATTACTCCTGCTCAATACCTTAATCATCTGCGGTTTGGGTTTCATACTCGTCACAGTGAGTAACCACGACAAGTTTCACAGCAAAGAGAGTAATAATTATTGCAGATAAGTATTTATCAACAGGCCCGCCTGTAAACAATATGTGCAAAACTATAATCGTGTTTATGAGACATATTAATACCTTATGACACGAAGTAATATATTCATACGAGTTAATTATATTAATCGAATTGACGGTATTATCGGCGTAATTTTACTGTTATTACAGTCCATGGGATCGCCTAATTCCACTAAGATGTTGATAAAAAATCTCTTGTTTTATTGCGCAATTAACATGGAGACCTTCGTGTTTTGCTTCGCCGGGGAATATATTAGCGCCAAGGTTAGCTCTTGAGTCCGCAATCATCGACAATGTGTGATAATAAATCTAATGTAAAATGGATTTTTGATTATGAAGTGTTTTCTTCTCCGCACATAGAGCAAAGAAATCGGCGAGGCTGCGTACAGTTCGCCCTGGTATCAATCCAAGTTTCACGGTAGCGCCGTTTTATTTTTGATAATGAGATCGCAGAATCAGTTGACGATCACAATGGGAAAGTTCTTGGATCTTTCGCTGGAACGATTCTCAACTGTAAGACGCGCTGCGTAGATCTCATGTTGCATCTTTCGCGATATTCGTGACGTTTCGTGTGAACTGATTTAAAAGTGCACAACATTGTTGCAGATTGTAAAAGCTTCAGCATCCTATTTGTCGGTCTTGCTGGCGTTGTATTGAAGAGAATACATTTTCCACAATTAACATTTTAAGTGAATGTTAAGACATGTTAATTAGGAATTGGTAGCTTAGGAATTGCTAGTAATTAGGAATAATTAGAATTTAGAAATTAAAGAAATTTAGCACAAATTTTGCTGTTTCTTACCATTGACAAGTGTCCAATATCCAATCGTTCAGTGACAAAAGGTTTACATGTCACTTCTTTCGTGAAACATATTTATCACTTACATTGGCTTTTGTGAAATTAATTAAGACTCACTTTTCACACAAAGAAAAAGATTTGGGTTTGTTTAATATAAATAATAATTCAATTTCAAATAATATTTTGTTTAGATGAGAATGTTGTTGTCTCACTAGAGTAAACCATATTATTTTACAGAAGAAATAGTATTATTTAGAAAGAACATTATCCGGTCTTTAATGAAAGAAAAATTTATTTTATTATATATTAAATACTGTTCCACCAAAACACAATGAAATATTTTATTATTTTTCTAACATAGTGTTACATCTTTCAAATAATTACTTCATTACTTGTGACTATTGTAATGCTTGGATAAAAATATAAAAGGAATATGTTATTCAACGTAAAAAGATATTTATTACTATTATAAGAATTAAATTGTTAAAGAAATTTTTTTCTCTGTACTTAGTTATTCTTTATACATTGACGAGGAATAAGAAGAAGAGAAGCATCTCCGTCCGAATCACAATTGGAAGTGGTGGGACCGTACGTGCCAATATCAATACGACATCGTCGTGATCGGATGCGTTGTACTGAGAAAAAGATATCTAGAAATTCATTTGTAGGATATAAAACTTATTTTCATAAAAATAAGGTTTATTTCACAAATATAATGTTTGTTTTAATATACTTTAAAATGCTTTAATATGCTTCAGAAATATGCTTTAAATCTCACAAATAAATTTTTAAGTGCTTTTCTCCCTCAGTGTGCAAAGCATGCACCGCGGTGACACGTAAATATAACTGCGACGGTTTCAAAGCACGACATCAATGTTTCCCGGCCGCAATTATAATTCGTTGAAAATAGCGATGATCTGCGCATCTCTTTATAAATTCACCTCTGTGAGATTTCCCTTTTTGACGCAAACTGACTTTTGTCCTCGGGCTATCGTCTTCGGCGGGCTATAAGACATTGTTTCTCTTCGCTTCTTTGGGAATCGCTTATTCGGAAAAACTCGAGATATCTCCTTTAGCGATCGCACACTCGATGTGCGTACAAGTATTGTAATTAGGATAAGCAATCGCTTAGAAAAGCGGATAATAAATCCACAGGAAATCAACTGTTGCGAAAATCAGTATATTATACATGATAGATTTGTTTATTTTATTCATTTGTGATTTTTTATATGAATATTGAATAATATTATGTTACCTGAGTAATATGCGTTTTATGGTCCCGTGCAATCGATTATTTAGAGCAATATAGTACCGAAAAGTATAGCCATGAAATCGAGCACTGAGTATCTCAAACACCACATTCGCGCACACACACACACACACACACACACACACACACACACACACACACACACACACACAAGTCGTCGTTTTGTTCTCCAATATTTCGTACGTTACCTCGCGAGTTCTTTAGCACGCATAGCTAATTTTCATACACCTGTCGCTGCATGAATCCCTGTAATATTAAAGCAAATGAGCGGCAAGTGCGCGCAGCAATTGAATTACACGTAAAAAATCCTTCGATCGGCTGTTGCGGGTTCTTTTCTTTTGAAAATAAATGTCTGCGAAAAGTCAAAGGAACACGTGATCGCTAGAAGCAATTCAATATACAGCGGACGTCACATGCCGCGTCCAAGCATACTTGACTCCTTGAATCTTTAATTATCTTAAAGAGAATTCTTCATCGCTCTGCGTCATCTGACAATTCAAGAGAAAATCGCCTTTCCTTAAGACGTTTTCTTCTTTTCTCTTTTTCATCGATATTGAGAAATATAGAAAGAAATAGCGAATGTGCACGCGACCTGTGTGATACCCGACTGAAATATTTAATGAGCGATTCCCACCGGGGTCGAAGAAGGGAATGTTCATTCGCTCATTTTCCGTCGAGACACTTCAGTTCACGGAAGGACATTCAGTCGAGCATATCATCCGGCAATCAACGCATCCGCTTACGATAACGTTCGACACGGAATTGTTACCGAGATCGCCCTTTCGCAAAACAGCAGTGGGAAAAATATGGAAAAATGGAAAAGCGAGCAATCGAGGAGAATAATTAGTCTGCCGCTCGAGATGCTGCTCCGCGTGTTCGGCATCTGGCCAGGCACATTCAACGGTGTGATGTGCAAAATGTTCTGGCTGATCGTAATGACAACCAACACGACTCTTCAATACATGTTTCTCATCCTTCACGCGCACTCCATCAACTTTACCATTTTTATGTACGCGTTCTCGGCGACATTGGCCGTGAGCATGAAGCTCATCAAACTGATCATTTTCTGGTCCCAACAGCGGTGAGACACGCATAACATCATTTGTATTGCGCATATATAAAATTGGTAATGCGATCGAGAGTATTTTCATACGCGTGTAATCTCACTGTGATTATCACTGTGACGCGAATACAAGTGTCTATCGGAAATCCGGGAGCGGGGAAATCGCGGTGGGTTCGATTTTTCGATACCGCGACCGAGTGAGAGGAGATTTCGGGTTAATCGCGACGCTTTTATCTTCGGGATTAAACGTGAGCTTTCGTTCGTACGAGTTTACGGTATTAAAGTCGGAACCCACCGCGATTACATCGCAGCACCGGCTGTTATTATCCGTTATATGTAAAGATCGAAATATTACGACAAGCGTTGGGATCGCCCGTAAGAATAATCGCTTGTAGAAGATTCGACAAGATGTGGGGAGATATGCTGACGAATCGGGAGCGGAGCAGGGTCTATACCAGCACAGTCGGCACAAACGGCAAAGCGCACGTATCGCATTTTTTGCCTAATTTCATTGTGGCATTCAGCTCGGTATCGGTAGTAATGACCTCCCTCAGCACCCTCTCGAGCGGAATTCATTACGACGAGGCTTCCAACGGGACGCGACCGTACATTCTGATGATGCATCTTCCATTCGACAGCAATAGACAATCCGTGTATCTATTCGTGATATTTATACAATTTTTCTACGTGTTGATAATTACCACCGGGGCCGCCTCTCTTAATTCGGTTCTTATTATTTTGGTGAGTATTCGGAGGTGCGTCCGACAGAATAATTAATATTTAATCGTCGAGCTTATTGTGAATTACTTATCGCTCTGTACGGTAATGGACACGGTCGTGTATTCTAGATGCTGTACTTAGGCGATGAGATCGACGTCATTTGTAGTTGGTTGATGAACATGGATGAGAACGAGCACAAAGCGAGCGTGGTGAAGAAAATAATCCGGAAACACCAGAGTGTCATAAGTTTTTCGAAAAACGTTGAGATGCTCTACACGTACATCGCGTTGATGTTAATCGTGCTCAATACTTTAATCACTTGCGGCTTGGGCTTCATACTCGTCACGGTGAGTAGCTACCACGAATTCCATAACAAATAAAATAATGATTACTGCAAGTTAATCCTTCATCAAAAGCTCCGCATGTCAACAATATCCATAATCGCGCTTATGCACTTAATATGTTATTAATAACAACGAGAAATATTAATATTCTGTAATAAGCGCAAAACATGATATCAATAGGAATTAATTATTCCTTGTTCGTTATTATTGTGGTGTCGTTTTCATTATTACAGTCAATCGAATCGCCTAATTTCTCCACAATATTAATGAAGAACCTCTTGTTTTATTGCGCAATTAACATTGAGACCTTCGTATTTTGCTTCGCCGGTGAATACATTAGTGCTAAGGTTAGCTCTTGTATGCGCAATCATCGACGGTAAGCGGTAATGGATGCAACGCAGCATAGGTTTTCGATTATGAGGTGTTTTCTTCTCCGCACGTAGAGCAGAGAAATCGGCGAAGCTGCATACGGTTCGCCTTGGTATCAATCCAAATACCACGGTCGCGCCGTTTTGTTCATGATAATGAGATCGCAGAATCAGTTGGCGATCACAATGGGAAAGTTCATGGATCTCTCGTTGGAACGATTCTCCAGTGTAAGACGCGCCGCGTAAATTTCGCATGGTAACCTTCGCGATATTCCAGTGACGTTCCATGTGAGCTGAATTAAAGCATTCCGCATTGTTGCAGATTATAAAAGCTTCGGCGTCCTACATGTCGGTCCTACTGGCGATGTATTGAAGAGAATGCACATTCCATATTAAATATTAATAAACACTTTAACTAAATATTACGAGTTATTTTGTTAGGAATCAGTAGTTAGTAGAGATTATTTATATTTAGGAATTATTAATTGTTGGAAATTAAAGAGAATTAACAAACAATTCGCAGAAATGCGAGAAATACTTTGCTACCATCCAATTTCCAACTCACAGCCGCTCGTCGAAACATTTATATAAGTCACTTCTTTCGTAAAACAGATTTATCACACATACTAAGAGAAATAATAGATATTTCCAGTCTCAAAAAAAATCCGTTTTATGGATTTAAGCCCAAAAATCGTTATGGCAATATGCATGTAAAGTTATTATCCTTGACATTCTAATAGCGCTTGCTAAAAAAATAATTATCCTGATTATAATTCTTTTACCATATTCTTTTACTACATATTCTTTTACTATGATATATAGTTGTAGTATTATACATAGAAAAACAAAGTGCTAGATTTAAATAAATAGTTACTCCGATATTCCTTAGCAAATTTTTACTTGGATCAAGTAAACATTTTACTTCAATTATTTACTTGAAAAATGTTTTACTTAGATGAAGTAAACATTACTTGATCCAAGTAAAAATTTGCTGAAGAGTATTGGAATAATTGTTTACTTGATGCCAGCACTTCTTTTCTGTGTAGTTGTAAATACGATATGTATTTGCCTCTCAGCGCATGTTGGTTCTCTCTCAAGAGTTTAATTAAGATGTGCTTCTCGAACTTGTCTTTGATGCTTATCTTTGATAAAGAAGAGGAGGAGAAGATACTTCTCTGTTCGGATCGCAATCGGAAGCGAGGAAATCGCGCTTGCCATAGTCAACGCGACACCTGCGCGACGAACAATGTTGTATTGTAAAGCGAACGCCGCGACGGCACGTAAATATGACGTTGGCGACGATTACAGAACGCGACGTAAGCCCGACTGCGTCCTCCGAAGTAGATGTAACTCATTCAAACTAACGATGACCTGAACTGCAGTTTGTAAGAAATTACACAGTATATATCTCGCTCTCTCCGCGAATCCATTCGTGAGTCGACTCCCCCTTTCCGGCGTGACTCTCCGACTCATTTCCTCGGAATATCGTCTTTGGCGGACTATAAGATACTTCTGTTCTTCGTTCTCTCTTGAGGTTCGCTTATTCGGAAAAACTCGAGATATCTTCTTCGGCGGTCGCGTACGATTCGCTAATCGATACGCGTACGCACACACCGAGTATGTTCTTACACGAACTTTGCATTTCAAGCAAATCGTTCTTAACCGTTGTACCGTAATCAACAATTGGAGGACCATGCCTCCTTTAATATACTTTTCCTCTAGGGACCTTGAGAAATATCATAGCAAATATAATTTTAGTCTATTATGCGATGATAATTACGACGGAAAGCGTATCGACACAATGTGTCGACAAAATTTTATGTTAAAAACGGCCCACTGTGTGCCCAATTTTGTGTTATATATGTTGACAAAGTGAATGTGTTAATTTAACATTATACTTTTTAACACATTCCCCATTTTAATGTAATACAAAATTTTTTACTTATAAATTATTAATATTTTAATTCAAAAAATTTCTTCTTACATTTTCAATATTTATAAATATTTGGGAATCCGAGTACTCGAGTATTACCGAGACACACCGAATCTTTTGAGTAGTCTTTCTCCGTTTACTTGGTGAGTCACTCAAATATCCGAATATCCGAATACATGAGTAGGATGGATAATACTTTAAGAAAACAAAGGACAAAATCGGTTGCTATAAAAATCAATAACAAATAACAGCTGAAAATTATTCGAATATTACTTACGTTTTTATATGGCATGTTTTCGGCTGGTACGCACAAATTTGAGTACCGGATGAACATTCGGCTTATGTTGACAACGCTAATGCAAACTGGCAAATTTTTACAAGTTGAGTTTCCTCATCGAAAAGCTTCGTGATACGTTGTGACTTAGATAGTTTCGCCGCTTAACGATATTTCTCGCTTCCTCCGAGCCTTCCTCGAGTCTTTTCGTTCTCTGAATCTGAAAACTTTTCTATGGATCACACTGGGCGCCCCTTGCTATCAAATATACTTGGTCCCGCATACGTCTGCGCCAGTCGTTACATATTTAGAGCGAATTATTCACGAGTGCATCGCGAACACGACTGACAGGGGGCACATTGTCTTTTCGATTTTCTTTCTCGAAGTTACAAGAAGCTATGGTAAAATGTCTTCGTGATCTACGCACGACACGAGGAGAATAATAATTAATGAGTGACTCCCATTGGTTGATCATGCAAAGCTAGACGCTGTACTCACCGTCGCGCGGCAGTTCTCAGTCTTCGTGCTAATTTTGCGTAACACACATCGAGCTTGAGAAAATACAACTCTCACGAAAGCGCATCCCGCGTCTCGGCGTGCGCGTTCGCTCGATCATTCGCGCTAGTTCCGATGCTTTGGCTCGTGCATAGATCGTAGTTATCGGAAAAGTAGTATTAGTAAAAAAGGGAGAAATTATGACTGGCAAAAGTACGATTAATCGCACGGTGGAGCTGATGCTCACCATGTTCGGCGTCTGGCCAGGTATGTCGTATTTTATAATCTGCAGAGTGTTTTGGCTCATTACGCTAGTAATTAGTGAGTTCTTCCACTACCGATACATCGTGACGCATTTGAATCTCGACAATCTCTTCGGCTTGATGGACTGCTTGAGCAGTTTCTTGGCGCACGTGAAATTGACCGCCAAGCTCATCATTTTCTCGTGCAAACAGCGGTAAGTGACGGTACGTGACGATGACGCGAAAATCTGTTACGGTTTTACGAGAAACGTTTCAGTGTAAGATCCATAGACAATATGGGTAAAAAGAAAAGCCGTCGAATTGTTTTGACAATTATACGGAATGATGCCAAAAAATTAATTAAGAAATTTGTATTTTATATATGTTGATAACTTTTGTTTTTATACGTTTGTATATTCATATATGTTTTATATTTTCCCAATATTACACGTGAAAAAAATTCGTTGTCGTCATCGTCGTTAGGATGATTGATAAACGGAATTGTTCGCAGACAATTTATCGAAATCTTGACAACGATGTCGGAAGATTGGAGCGATTACTCGAGCAGTAACGTCGCGTTGCACGAAACTGTGCGCAAAACGAAAACCTCGAGTCGTATTTGTAACGGGCTAATTATCCTTCACACAATTGCCGCATTTACGTACGTCATTGGCATCCTCTTAGCCGACGTTGACATCACTGATCGAACGGCCGAACTGCCCCTCATGATGAAAATGGAATATCCCTTCGTCATAAACACGCGATGCAAATACAGAGTCGTGTTAGTTACGCAGTTCGTGTTCGTGATGGTGTGCAGCTGGGGAGCTGGTTTATTCAACGCTCTGCTTCTAACTCTGGTAACCAGCACCTACATGAGCAAGTATCATAAGCAAAATACTGTGATAAATATTGTAATGGTTATTGAATGTGAATTGAAATTCTTACAAATATTTCACCGCAAAATCAATCGCACGATAAATATATTGAAGAGACCGACATATTTATTTTTCAATCTATCCATAATCTGCTTATCTCCCTTACACAAATATTTCACCATTTTTAGCGTGCGAAAACTGTTAGTTGGAGTAATGAAAGCGTGCATTCGGTTGAGTATGGTCTCGCTTTTAAGTCAGAGAGGGACACTTCCATAATAACGAGTAAATTGCATATGAGTATATCCGAATGGTATTATTAACGTACCATTGAGTATTTTTAAGTAATAAACACGTATACGTGTTGTGTAAATTTGAGATAAACGTACATTTATCTACAAGTACAAAATACTTGTTTAACACTCACAAGCGCTCATGAATATTCACATGTACTTGTCACATTCCTCTGCTTAATAGACTGCAGATACTTGAATGTGCAAGAAACAAGTATAAAAATGATAGAATAATTTTAAAACGGACCATATAAGGAGTAAAAACGGTGAAATATTTTTATAAAGACTATCTACAATTAATTCTATCTCTACTTCGCGAGACTCTTTCGCTTTCTTATTTTTTTTCATTTGCTTAAACATACATTTCTATAATAACTTCTACAGTAACTTCTAATCATTGTTATATATGAAAATATCCTTATTTTTTAGACCCTGCATATGGGTGGTCAAGTAAACATTTTACTTTACTGGTTGACGGACGTTATAAAGCTCGAAAAGATCGAGAAGGACGAATCAATCGTCACGATGAGGAAAATAATTCAGAAGCATCAGAAAATTATCCATTTCTCGCAGAATGTTAACGATCTCTACTCGTACATATCTTTACTACAATTCGCGTCGAACACGGTGATGATTTGTTCATTGGGATTTCTCATTGTGACCGTAAGTAGAATTATTAAAAGTCCGTGAACATAAAAGTACAAACATTTTTTTAACCTTTCCGCCACTAACAATTGATATTGAACACGACTGATATTAACAGTGAATATTCGTAACGTAAGGTCGCGTTTTGGTCAAACTTTGTAGTAACGGAAGGGTTAAAATTGATTATTATTATTATTCTCTTCAAACCAATATGTAATACATGTTGCCATATATTGACACATTAACATTACCGATATATCTTACTTATATCATCACTTTTTATTGTACATATTTCTACATTGTGTATATTATCATATGTCTTTTTATTAAAATGACCAGTCGACACAATAATTACGTTAAATAAAATTTATATATTTTATGTAACGTAAAAGTTAATTTTTAATGTTCTTGTTATACTGATTTTATCCTTTTTCAAAAATACATGTGACTACAACTAGAACTGTAACATAACTGTTACAACATATGCGTTATATTTATAATAATTCAAATACAGCATATAATAACATATGAGGGATAAAATAATATAAATGCAATATATGTTTTTACTTCCTAATTAGCATATTGGATATGTCGACTGGATAATTACTTACGATTTTACATCATTGTTCATATTCGCATCTCGCATTGACATTGTAGGCACTCGGCAATCCCGATGCCACGGAACAAATAATGAGATCTCTTTTATTTTATGCCGTGACGAATCTCGAAGCATTTATATTTTGCTTCGCTGGTGAATACCTGACGAACAAGGTTAGCGATGAAAAGCGATAACAATGAGTAACTGTTAAATAGATAATTTACATATCTGTGAGATTAAAAATAATGATAAGGAGAGAAACGCTGCAAATATTAATAAATATCTTTATTTATCTTTTATTCCTCGTAGAGCAAAGCGGTCGGAAATGCAGCGTATAATTCCGCATGGTACGATATGAAGGCCAAAGACTGTCGTGTTTTATTATTTGTGATTTTAAGATCGCAGAAGCAACTAAAGCTTAGGGCCGGCAATATGATGGATCTATCTTTAGAGTCTTTTACAGGTGTAAGATGTATAAAGTTTATGGAAGATTATTTTTGGATCAAATTACATATATACTGTGTTTTTAAAGCATTTTTGGTTATAAAAATTTATATGTAGTAATATATATATATATAATAACTGAAAAATTATAGTATATATAATATAACTGAAATAAAATTTATATGTAATATAATATATATAACTCAAAATTTTATGTATGTATATATATATATTGTTATGTATATATATATTGTTCCTTAATTAGGAACTTGTATGAAAGAATAAATAAAATTTAAGCTTTTTTAAAATTAAAAATTGAATTTTTTTATTGAGTAAGAAGACTTAAATAAATTTATGGGACAAGAAGACCCTATAGAATTTTATATATATAAAATATAAAAAATTTTTTATACATATTTTATTGGGAGGATAATTAAATTTAAAAAACTTTAATAGAAATATAAACATAAATGAGTGAATATATAAATGAAGAATAATAAATTTTATTAATTTGGAATTAATTACCTTAGGGATAACAGCATAATGTTTTTTTAAAGATCATATAAAAAAAAATGATTANAATGGCCATGTACATAGGCTTCTTTAATTAATGACTCAAAATTTTGCGTGGTTGTTTGCAAAATGATAGAGGTCTTTTCTATTCACATTGACCTAAACTACAAGTATGTGACGGATGTTCCACTTAGCGACAAATACCTTGTATATATGTGAATATAAAAGAATTTAAATTTAACCATATTTCTTTATTTTCACTACAAGGATTCAACAATGTTATAGATTATGAAAGCCTCGGGATCATATTTGTCAGTGCTGTTGGCGATGAGATAAACATCGTTAGTTTCTACTTTGTCAATTCCTAGTCGATAATAAACGCATGAAATGACGAGAACAAAGAATGACATGCAGACATTTCTTCACTAAATTGTTTTCATCAACGAAAACATATTGGAAAAGCAGTATACATCCCATGTATGTATTTTTAGATAATATACATAATATACAAAATTAATATACAAAAATAAAGAATAAAACAGTATCACATTTTAAAGGAACAACCACACGGGGTTGAAGAAGCTAAGTGTTATTTGTAACGCTATTACTGTTATGAATTACAGGTGTTGCTTGTTTTAAATAACCGTAACGCAATAACATGTTTTCGGACATATTTTTTTCTAGTAACTGCAACGTAGCATTTATTGTTACTTTGTGTATATAAAAAATATTTGCTGCCGCTTTATTCTCTTTTCACGCACGTGAAAAGAAAATAGAGTTGGCAATTTTCAGAGATTACAATGAAAATGAGGCAGTGATTCCTAAAAAGAAAAGGAAGAGAGAAAGCATTGTGATATAATAATAGAAATAATGCATATTGTACCGTTGTTATTATTTTCTGAGTAATGATAAAAGTAACAAGTTATATTTTTCAATGGACAACACACACAAGTAACGTTAACGAGTAATTAAAAAAAAAGATGACTTTCCAAACCTTGAGAATAGCACGTAAAAGATAATTAATGCGTACCCATTTCCATAAATTACAGCAAGGCCGTTGCACTCTTCTCATTAATGCAACGAGAACGACGTCTCGACGCGCATCAAACAAGTTAAAGAGTGTCGAAAGACAGTTGTCGTGTTGTGTAACTAAAGTAAATTCGCACATAAATCAAATGAGTAACAATATCTTTAATCTCGTTGATTTCGTCGAAATTTTCATGATGTCATGTGATATACTTGCGCGATTGTATTCCCGATAACGTAACTGAGAAAGTTCTCCACTGCGAGATCGATAAGTTGAGTCGTGTAGCGTTTAAATTCAAATATTTTTATTTATCAAACATCTGACTTACTTTTGCGCACAATAGGGGCACAAATCGATCCGAAAGAATTTTCAAATTCGACAAAATAACATTACTACGCAACTTTCAAGAGTTCAAAAAGAAATCACAACTTGAAGAGTGTTGACATACGCGAAATAAAACTTGTTCTACCCGCCAAAAGTCCAAATAAAAAAGCAAATTTGACATATTATATGTCGTCTGATCTGCTTTTACACATGGAGCAAAACTTATTTTTGCACTCGGTAACAAAGCCATGCACTCCCGCAAGTTTCCCACCAGATATTGATATAGCGATGGATATCTCTTCTCATTTGTTACACACAAAGAAACACGATATGTTACGTTCTTTCGCAATATTCTAGGTCTAACTGCCCGTCTCTTCCCTCGAAAGTTCGTCGCTAAGTAAGCTCGAAAACTGTCGAGTTTCGAGAAAGGAATGATAGAAATATAAAACTGTAATAAAAATGGGGTAACCATATTATAGATCATGAAATTCGCAGCATTGTATATGACGGTGCAGTTGGCGATGTAATGAACCTTGTCTTCGTCTTCGGTTTGAAAGTTACAAAACGATAAATAATCGTGAAATCATGTGCCGAATGTGTAACCACGTTTTCACTAGTGATACGAAAGCGCACGAAAGCGATACACAGCATAATTTTATATATATATACATGAAACCCGAGAAATATCGGTAATACATACATGAAACATGCGTTGCTTATGAAAAAATATGAAACTACATACACATGGTAATTTTAGTAAAAAGTATTTCACATATAAAGTAGAAATTACTTTTTCTATAATAGATTGGTGCAAAAGTTCATCCCGCTTTTTTTATATCAAAATGTGCATACATAATATTTATTTATTTTAAGATGTAATTAAGTGGTTAAATATGCATCGGTTTGTTGGCCGCATGATCCCGCGCTTGTAGAAATTCCTTATACGGACTTCCGAACGAAAAGCTAATTAAAAAACACAACGAAGTTTCGCACCAATCCGATATATGATCCGAATCCTCACACATCGACTGACAATCCACCAGGCACTCCTGAATTGCTCTGAAATTACGACCGCGATAGTGACACCGTTTGGCACTCGACGGCTATCGCATGCGAACCAACACATAGAATACGTGTCTAATTCGCGCCACATTTCGCTGTTTTGCTGGATCTTTATTCTCTTGACTTCGAAACTTTTCTGAAGTCGGGAGCATGACTGGCCATCTATCGTAGTTGTATATCGTGGCACCCATGTCCGCACGAAACATTGCATATTTAAACGGGACGATTCGCCATTGCACGCCAGCCTCTCCCTTCGAAAGTTCGTCGCTAAGTAAGCTCGAAAACTTTTTGAAGTGAAGACAGCTGAACGCGACTGGAGATCGGTAATCTTCGATCTATCTACGTCCGCATACATCGCATTACATATTTATAAGACGACCAATCTTACGAGTATATCTCCAGCGTTCGAGGAAAAGAATAATGACCCCACGATGTATCCTTAGGTGAAAGTTCCGGAAAGTTGCAAAGTGCACTCGAAGGTCGTGAGCGACACGATGAAAATATTTTATGAGAACTTTTCAGTAGTCAGCCGTGCAAGGGTGGCACCGATTCGATGAACTCTTCGGTCCTCTCAGTCTTTACGCAGCTATCCCGCGATACACATCGTGCCGTTGTTGAAAAGTACCAGCACAAAATAGTTTCGTTATCTCCATCTTCCTTGAGAGTGCGTCTTGCGGCGCACACCTGGATGTACGTCGTCTCGTGTGAAGAGAAGGAGAGAGCAAAATAAAGAAACGCGATGCCGCGTAAAAGTACAGTTCATCGCACGACGAAAATTGTACTCACTTTATTCGGCATATGGCCGGGCACGTCATACGCCTTCATCTTCAGGGCATATTGGCTTTTTTCATTAATGATGGACGAGATCTGTCATTACCGGTATTTCCGGTCACACATGAAGCTCGAGAACCTGCCGATCTTGGTGGACTGTCTTAGCAGCTTCATGGCACATTTAAAAGTTCTCACTAAATTGTTCGTCTTCTGGTTCAATCAGCGGTAAGTGATAACGGCTGAGACAACAACGAGGCGCGTGAAACCACCATTCGGACGATTTCGATCGGTCCGCAGGAAATTCGTCCAGATCCTTACGATGATAACGGAGGACTGGAGCGAGTGCGCCGAAAGCGATGACGATATGCGTGAGACCGAGTGCAAGGCGAAATTGTCCGACCGCATCACCATCGCCATATTTGTCCTTCATGTGGTCACTACCATTCTGTTCAGTTTCGGCGTCTTTTTGACGAACGTTGATATCAACAACGATCAGTCTGAGATACCATTCCTTATGAAAGTGGAGCTTCCTGTGCGTATCAGCAAAATACGCACATACAGGCTGCTGTTGAGCGCGCAATTCGTGCACCTCTTGACTATCGTTATCGGCACTGGTCTGGTGAACTCTCTGCTCTTAACGTTGGTATGCAACCCTGTCAACGCTCATTGCACTTGCTACGCTACCTGCAGCTTCAACGCACGGTATAATTTGATTGCCACTCTTTTATAACCGTACATTTTCATTTCTGGACATTTATGCAAAGCAAAGTGATAGATTGCCCACTGAACATCATCTAAATATCAATGTAACATGCCTAAACACGCAATATAATTATATTGTACGGAATTTCCAATTAAATTTCTAAATTTATTTAGAAAAATGATTCTCAAAGGAGCAAGAACAATGTGCCAAGTGAATACTCAGTGAACACCAACTAACAGTAGCATTACAATCAGTGTTATAATTTTCCATTCAATATAAGTGAAATATAAAATGTGTTGCATTCAAAATAGTTACACTATTAAAGAGAAAATTATAATTATAATATAAATTATAACTATTAAAATTATAATAATTAATTTAATATCATTCTTATAATTGATTATAAGAGTTTACTGGTTACCGATTGGACACGTCGTTCTTACTTTTTTAAATAATCTTTCGAAATAAATAATAAATCAATAATACATACAGGGTTAAAAATTATAGATAACTTAATTACATTGCGTTTAAGACTAAACTCATTAAAGCACGAATACATTTTTACAATGCAGCGTTTGTACCTCTGCTCAGTGATGAAAAAGTTCGAATTCTCTAAATGTTTCTCGAGCGATGGAATTTTTCAGATTTTACACGTGGGAGGTCAAATCGACGTCCTGCGCTCTTGGTTGATTCATCTTATACCGAAGGAGAGTGGAGGAACGCGCGAATCAGTCGTCGTCGTAACGAATAAAATTGTTCGAAAACATCAGAGGATCATCCTGTTTTCGACGTACATCGAAAATTTGTACACATTCATCTCGTTTGCGTTGTTTACCTTGAACACAACAATGATCTGTATGCTGGCATTCCTCGTCGTAAGTGTGAGTATTACGCGTGCTAAATATCATAGATAAAAATGATAGGATACATTGTGAAATTAATTGCCATCTCTCGCGTACACAGAAAATCATAATAATAATATCATTCTACTGCTCAGAAAAGTGATTATAAGTTTACATTCCTTCTTTTATAGGTAAAATAATTATCTTCAACAAAGAATATTTTCCTGATAATAGTCCTAAATATATACTCATCACAAGTTTTAGAAAAGTACACTACCACTTTATCGAAAGAAGAATTAATTCTTTTCTTAAGAATATTAGAAACTTTATCGAAGAAAAGTTAAATTCGATGAAAAAGTTGAAGTTTGTTTTAATTAAATGCTTTTAATTAAAGTATCACACCTTATTAGGATTTGATATATTTTTAATATGATGCTTATTGATGCAGAACTTATGGTATATTTGCAAATTTATATAAAGTTATAAAATACTTGAAACAAGAAACATTTACTTGAATGCAGTATATATTTTTTGTGTGTAATAACACATGTTTACGTGATATCTTAACATAACCATTGCACTTTTTTCACACAGTTGCACCACTCCATACGATTGCTTACTTTTACTCGCAATTTTGCAAAGTGTTTTAATAATAATGTTGCAATAATCCTATGCGCGTGCCGCTTCCATATCGCAGTCACTCGGCAGCCCCGACGGGACTGAGCGGATAACAAAATTTATCCTGTTTTATACCATCACGAATCTGGAATCGTTCATATTTTGCTTCGCGGGAGAATATCTGAAAAACAAGGTTGGATATATGAGAGAATAATTACAATGATAATCGATGATAACAATTAAATTCGTATTTAGCGTGTGAATAAAAAGTAAAATTAAAAGAAACTTCTCTTTTAGAGCAAAACAATCGGTACCGCGGCGTACAACTCGGCGTGGTACAACCTGAGGCCACAGGATAGCCGCGTTTTATTATTCGTAATATTAAGGGCACAGAAGCAGTTGACACTGACGGCCGGCAAAATAATGGATCTTTCATTAGAGAGCTTCGCAAACGTAAGACTCATGCACAACGTACTAATTCATTCCGGATAACAATGGTGCAAATCACTTGTAACAGTGGTCGAAATAATTCCCAGTAACACCCATGAGACACGTTTATAATCGGAAACTACAGAACATTTGCTTCGTAGCTTCTCACTTATATAATTTGTTTCGCAGGAAATTTATCATATTGCGGTATATTCATAAAAGTGCATTATTTATGCAATGTTATATGTATATTTACACACAATAAGAAAAGATAGAAACATAAAACTGCATTATAAAACTGTATTAACATGGGGTGACCTTATTATAGATCATGAAAGCCTCAGCATCGTATATGTCAGTGTTGTTGGCGATGCAATGAACTTCGTCGTCATCTTCGGTTCGAAAGTACTCAAACGATATGTAGTCGTGAAGCATGTGTCGAGTGATGTGTTACCATGTTTTCACTAGCGATACGAAAGCGCACGACAGCGATGCATAGCATATTTGAATATGTACGCATGAAGCCTGAGGATTATCGGTAATATATATATGAAATGTACGTTGCTTATGAAACAATATGAAACTACATACACACATCAAATCACTTAGAAAATCTTAGTGAATTTTAGATAATCTTAATAAAAAGTATTTCATATATAAAGTAGAAAATGCTTTTCCAATAATAGGTTGGTGCAACAATTCATAGCGATTTTTATCAAAATATGCATAACATTTATTTATTTTAAGATATAATTAAGTGGTTAAATATGCATCGGTTTGTTAGTCGCATGATCCCGCGCTTGTAGAAATTCCTTATACGGACTTCCGAACGAAAAGCTAATTAAAAAACGCAACGAAGTTTCGCACCAATCCGATATATGATCCGAATCCTCACACATCGACTGACAATCCACCAGGCACTCCTGAATTGCTCTGAAATTACGACCGCGATAGTGACATCGTTTGGCACTCGACGGCTATCGCATGCGAACCAACACATAGAATACGTGTCTAATTCGCGCCACATTTCGCTGTTTTGCTGGATCTTTACTCTCTTGACTTCAAAACTTTTCTGAAGTCGGGAGCATGACTGGTCATCTATCGTAGTTGTATATTGTGGCACCCATGTCCGCACGAAACATTGCATATTTAAACGGGACGATTCGCCATTGCACGCCAGCCTCTCCCTTCGAAAGTTCGTCGCTAAGTAAGCTCGAAAACTTTTTGAAGTGAAGACAGCTGAACGCGACTGGAGATCGGTAATCTTCGATCTATCTACGTCCGCATACATCGCATTACATATTTATAAGACGACCAATCTTACGAGTATATCTCCAGCGTTCGAGGAAAAGAATAATGACCCCACGATGTATCCTTAGGTGAAAGTTCCGGAAAGTTGCAAAGTGCACTCGAAGGTCGTGAGCGACACGATGAAAATATTTTATGAGAACTTTTCAGTAGTCAGCCGTGCAAGGGTGGCACCGATTCGATGAACTCTTCGGTCCTCTCAGTCTTTACGCAGCTATCCCGCGATACACATCGTGCCGTTGTTGAAAAGTACCAGCACAAAATAGTTTCGTTATCTCCATCTTCCTTGAGAGTGCGTCTTGCGGCGCACACCTGGATGTACGTCGTCTCGTGTGAAGAGAAGGAGAGAGCAAAATAAAGAAACGCGATGCCGCGTAAAAGTACAGTTCATCGCACGACGAAAATTGTACTCACTTTATTCGGCATATGGCCGGGCACGTCATACGCCTTCATCTTCAGGGCATATTGGCTTTTTTCATTAATGATGGACGAGATCTGTCATTACCGGTATTTCCGGTCACACATGAAGCTCGAGAACCTGCCGATCTTAATGGATTGTCTTAGCACCTTCATGGCGCATATAAAGGTTTTCACTAAATTGTTCGTCTTCTGGTTCAATCAGCGGTAAGTGACGACGACTGAGACAACAACGAGGCGCGTGAAACCACCATTCGGGCGATTTCGATCGGTCCGCAGGAAATTCGTCCAGATCCTTACGATGATAACGGAGGACTGGAACGAGTGCACCGACAGCGACGACGACATGCGTGAGACCGAGTGCAAGGCAAAATTGTCCGACCGCATCACCATCGCTATGTTCGTCCTTCACGTGTCCAATACTATTCTGTTCAGTTTCGCCGTCTTCTTGGCGGACGTTGATATCAACGACGACCAGTCCGAGATACCCTTCCTTATGAAAGTGGAGCTTCCCGTGCGCATCAGCACAATACGCACATACAGGCTGCTGTTGAGCGCGCAATTCGTGCATCTCTTGACCATCGTCGTCGGCACCGGTCTGGTGAACTCTCTGCTCTTAACTTTGGTATGCGACCCTGTCAATGCTCATTGCACTTGTTACGTTAACTTGCAGCTTCAGCGCACGGTATAATTTGGTTGCCACTCTTTTATAATCGTACCCTTTCGTTTCTGGACATTCACGTAAGATAAAGTGACAGGTTGCCCATTAAACATCAATAAAACGTCAATGCAACATTTCTTAACACGCAATGTAATTATATTGTACGGAATTTCGGACTAAATTTCTAAATTTATTTAGGAAAATTATTCCTAAAGGTAAGAACGATGTGTTAAGGCAATACTCAGCAATAACACCAACTAACAGTTATAATCAGTGTTATGATTTTCCGTTCTATATAAGTGTAATATAAAGTATGTTGCATTCACAATAGTTACATTGTTGAGTAGAAAATTGTGACTATAATAAAAATTATAACTATTAAAATTATAATAATTAATTTAATATCATTCTTATAATTGATTATAAAAGTTTACTGGTTATCGATTGGACACGTCGTTCTTACTTTTTTAAATAATCTTTCGAAATAAATAATAAATCAATAATACATACAGAGTTAAAAATTATAGATAACTCAATTACATTGCATTTAAGGCTAATCTTAATAAATAACATATACAATTTTTACAATGCAGCGTTGAACCTCTGTTCAGTGATGAAAAAGTTCGAATTCTCTAAGTGTCTCTCGAGCGATGGAATTTTTCAGATTTTACACGTGGGAGGTCAAATCGACGTCCTGCGCTCTTGGTTGATTCATCTTATACCGAAGGAGAGTGGAGGAACGCGCGAATCAGTCGTCGTCGTAACGAATAAAATTGTTCGAAAACATCAGAGGATCATCCTGTTTTCGACGTACATCGAAAATTTGTACACATACATCTCGTTCGCGTTGTTTACCTTGAATACAACAATGATCTGTATGTTGGCATTTCTCGTCGTAAGTGTGAGTATCACGCGGTCCAAATATTATAGATAAAAACAATAAGCTTCATTGTGAAATTGATCGCCGTCTTTCACGCATTCGTGCGCGTACAAAAAGAATAAGAAAAAAAGGAATAATAATAATAACATCATTCTATTGTTCAGAAAAGTGATTACTTAGTTTATATTCCTTCTTTTATAAGTGAAATATTTATCTTCAATAAAAAATATTTTCCTGATAATAGTCTTAAAATATACTCATCACAAGTTTTAAGCTTATTACCACTTAATAAAAAGAAAAATTTCTTCTCTTCTTATGAATACTAGAAACTTTATCGAAGAAAAGTTAAATTCGACTCATTTAAATGAAAAAATTGAAGTTTGTTTTAATTAAATGCTTTTAATTAAAGTATCACACCTTATTAGGATTTGATATATTTTTAATATGATGCTTATTGATGCAGTACTTAAGGTATATTTGCAAATTTATGTAAAGTTATAAAATACTTGAAACAAGAAACATTTACTTGAATGCGGAATGTATTTTTTTGTGTGTAATTGTACACGTGATACCTTAACATTACTATTACACTTTTTTCATGCGGTTACATCATTCGTGTCGACTGCTTACCTTAACACGCAATTTTGCAAAGTATTTTAATAATAATGTTGCAATAATTCTATGCGCGTGCCACTTCCATATCGCAGTCGCTCGACAGCCCTGACGCGACTGAGCGGATAATGAGATCTATCCTGTTTTATACCATCACGAATCTGGAATCGTTCATATTTTGCTTCGCGGGAGAATATCTGAAAAACAAGGTTGGATATATGAGAGAACAATTACGGCGATAATCGATGATAACGATTGAATTCGAATTTACCATATGAATAAAAACTCGTTGAATTAAAAGAAACTACTTTTTCGTAGAGCAAAACGATCGGTACTGCGGCGTACAACTCGGCGTGGTACAACCTGAGGCCCCAGGATAGCCGCGTTTTATTATTCGTAATATTAAGGGCACAAAAGCAGTTGACACTGACAGCCGGCAAAATGATGGATCTTTCTTTAGAGAGCTTTGCAAACGTAAGACTCATGCACAACGTACGAAATCATTCCGGATAACAATGGTGCAAATCACTTGCAACAGTGATCGAAATAATTCCCAGTTACATCTGTGAGACAAGTTTGTAATCGGATAGTACAGAACATTTTCCCCTTAGCTTCTCATTTACATAATTTGTTTCGCAGGCAATTTATCATATTGCCGTATATGCATAAAAATGCATTATTTATGCAATGTTATACGCACATTTACACACAATAAGAAATGATAGAAACATAAAATTGTAATAAAAATAGGATGACCTTATTATAGATCATGAAAGCCTCAGCGTCGTATATGTCAGTGTTATTGGCGATGCAATGAACTTCGTCGTCATCTTCAGTTCGAAAGTTCTCAAGCGATGTATAGTCGTGAAGCATGTGCCAAGTGGTGTGTGACCATGTTTTCACTAGCGATAAGAAAGCGCACGACAGCGATACACAGCATATTTTTATATGTACGCATGAAGCCTGAGGATTATCGGTAATACATATATGAAACGTACGTTGCTCATGAAATAATATGAATCTACACATACACATGGTAATCTTAGTAAAAAGTATTTCATATATAAAGAAGAAAATGCTTTTTCTATAATAGCTTGGTGCAAAATTTCATCCCGTTTTTTCTTATCACAATGTACATACATAACACTTATTTATTTTAAGATATAATCAAGCGGTTGAATACGTGTCATTTCATTGACTGTGCGATTCCGCGCTTGTAGAAATTCGGTGATTTCTGAGAGAAAAGCTGGTTAGAAAACGCGACGAAGTTTCGCACCAATCCGATATACGAGCCGAATCCTCACACATCGACTGACAATCCACCGGGCTCTCCTGAATTCCTCCAAAATTATGACCGCGATTGGCACTTGACGGCTGTCGCATGCGAACCAACACGTAGAGTGCACGTCTACTTCTGTCGTGCCACATTTCGCGGTTTTGCCGGCTCTTTACCCTCTTGACTTCGAAACTTTTCTGAAGTCGAGAGCATGACTGGCCATCTATCGCAGTTGTATATCATCGTGCCCACGTCCGCACGAAGCGTTGCATATTTAAACGGGACGATTTGCATCGCCAGTAGCCGAGAGAGGGAGAGATCGCCCAGCCTGTTCCACAGCGAGGACTACACGCAGTAAAGAATATTTAATGAGCGGTTGCCATTGGTCGATCAGTGTAAGAATACGATTTGATAACTTCTTAGGTGCTTCCAGTCTTTACGCTGGTATTCTGTAATATACATATCGTGTTGTCTTCGAAACATGCGTTGGGATTGATAGACTTTTCTTCCTTCTCTGATAATCGCTCAGACTGTTGGTTCTACTCTGGCGTACAGACGGGAAGAGAGGGAGAGAGAAGAGAATAGGGAACAATGACCCATAAAAGTACTATCAATCGCACAACAAAAGTTTTACTCATTTTATGTGGTATATGGCCAGGCACTTGGTGCATGATAATCTGCAGGGCTTATTGGATCATTGCATTAGCGACGGACGAGTTTTGTCATTATCGTTATTTATTAATCCACTGGCGTACCGATGACCTCTTCGATTTGGCGGACTGCTTTAGCAGTTTCATTGCGCAAATCAAATTGATCACTAAGTTCTCGGTCTTTTGGTTGAATCAGCGGTAAGTAAGGGGAGATACGATTTGACAAAGCGATGTTGCGAATAACTTGCGAAATACGTTAAGCGAAACGTAACGAATTTTTTTTTTTTTTCAATAAATACATAAGTTGGCCGTTTAGACGGAGAGTATTCGTGATATTGACCGTGTATAAAAATTGCGTTACCAGTCGTCGTTATAACTGCAAACGTGATTGCGTACTCCGAAAAATATGAAAATATAAAATATATATGAAATACAGGAAATACATGGAAATATATGAAAATGTTGAATTTCATAAAAAAATAAATGTTAAAATGAGTCACTGTGATAATTGCCTGACATCCGGCGACAACAAGAGACATAAATCTTCATAAAGCGAACGTTCCGATGTCTATTGTAATATCAGCGACATAATCGACGTTACCGATTCATTCACAGAAAGTTCGTCAAAATGTTGACAATGATGGCGGAAGACTGGCACGACAGCGCCAACAGTGACATCGGCACGCATGAGACAACGTGCAAAGCGAAATTATCAGGTCGTATCACTAACGCGATGGTTACCCTTCACGGGTTAACGATTGTTGCATATAGCAGCGGAATTATTCTCGCCGACGTCGATGTCAACGATCGCGAGAACTGGCTGCCCCTTCTCTTAAGGGTGGAAGTACCTATCGATATACACTCGCAACTGAGATATAAGGCACTATTAGCCATGCAATTTGTGTACCTCTTCATAGCCGGCTGTGCGGTCGGCTTGGTGAACGCTCTACTTTTAACTTTGGTAAATTACAATTACGCAAGTACTCGTTACGAACAATTCGCAACTGGTAGTGATATAACGATCTAATAATAGCATCTAAAAAATTGTCTCATTTCACCACTCAAAGAAATCTTCTTTGAAAAATTCCCCGAACCATTTTCCTCTCTATTTCGGATTATTTTAATATGCGGTGATATTGTTATTTTCACAGATTCTACACGTGGGCGGTCAGATGGACATTTTGCGTTGGTGGTTGACCGAGCTTGTGCCCAAAGAGAACGAACGGAAACGCGAATCCGTCGTCATTATGACCAACAAAATTATTCAAAAACATCAGAAAATTATCGTCTTTTCCCAGCACATTGAGGATTTGTATACGTACATCACGTTGGTACATTTCGCATCGAACACGTTGCTAATTTGCACTCTGGGGTTTCTTATCGTAACTGTGAGTAAAGTGTTAAATATTACATATAAAAAAATACATATATATTTATTTATTTATATGAAAAGATATATACATATAGTGAAATAAATAAGTTTAAATAAATAAATTATGAATTTATATTTATAAATTTATAAATTTATGTTAGGATATTTATATTTATAAATTTATTTTAATTTTTTACAAACATATGAATAAATAATTATATATGAATAATACATAATAATTACATATGAATAATTAATATATACATTTATAAATTTATCCATTTATTTATATGTTTAAGAAAAATTAAATTTATATGTTATAAATCTCATTTCTTTTCTACGTTCTTTTACTACATTAAGTAGAAAAGTATAAACCACTTACGGCTTTGCAAGCACATTTTAATAATTCCCTGTACGCCACTCTCCGATATTACAGTCGATTGGCAGTCCCGACGCTACGGAGCAGATAAAAAGGTCCCTTTTATTCTATACCGTCACGACCCTCGAAGCGTTTATATTTTGCTTCGCCGGAGAATATTTGAAAAACAAGGTCAGGGACGATAATTGCGCGACTAGTAAAAAGAATACAAATTACTTCATTCCTGTTAAATCGCAAGAGATTCTGGGCAACCTGCTAATTACTATTTGTACACACAGAGCAAGGAGGTGGGAACTGCGGCGTACAATTCCGCATGGTACGAACTGAAACCCGAGAACAGTCGGATCTTGATACTCGTGATATTAAGAGCGCAGAAACAACTGACGCTCACAGTGGGGAAAATGATGGATCTCTCGTTAGAATCGTTCACGAGTGTAAGATTTAGTACGCAAAATCATTCCGAGTAACAGTCTGTCTCCTCACATGATTTCTTTCCGAAGAAATCACGTGCAATCTATCGCGTGTAACAATATTTAAAGAGCACCTTTTTTTTACCACAATACTAGTAAAAATTACAAGAGAATAGAGAAACACATTAATCTTTAATTAAAGGAAACTACCTTATTGTATATAGATCATGAAAGCTTCGGGATCGTACATGTCGGTGCTACTGGCGATGCAATGAGCATCGCGTTCGGTTTGAGAAATTCTGAGCAATATAGTCATGAAGCATGTATCTCGAGGGACGTGCGAACATGTCTTCACTAGTGTGATGCAAGTGCACAGTGACATAATCCTGTGTTATCCTGTCGCTAGTTAGTACGAAAGTCGCAGTTACGCGAAACGCGCGATTGTGAAATAATACAAAGCTATAGTCTTCTCCGATTCGTCGTTGTTCATATAGAAATTCCTTCATAGAACCTGATATACCGGAACTCACGAAGTAACATTATCCGTTGCACAATGAATAAAGGATTCAATCCGGTGGCTCGGGCAGTTTCGTCCATTTGTAAAGCAGGGATAAAATCACTAGCCTTAAGATACATTTGTTTCCGCATACTTAATATCAAATATCGAAGCTGCGTCGAATCGTTTCACGTGCAGTAGTCTTTCATTCACGTTAACCAGCTCACGGACACTTGTTGATTTCTTATAAACGCGAGAGCTTTCTCTCTCTCTCTCTCTCCATCAACTGTAGCACGCAGGAACAAGCGTGCACTTCCGGCGGCATCCGGGACGCCTCATCCGCATCCTCTTGACTTGGAAACTTCTCTCAAGTGCAACGAACGCGACTAACCGCGCAAAGTACCGCGTTCGCCGACGCACGGATCTACGGCCGCACACATTGTTGTATATTTAAACAAGAGAATAGTGCGCATCATCGGTGTTCAAAAGAGAGAAAGAGAAAGAGCGAGAGGGGAGGGGAGAGAGAAGGAGAGAGTAATCGCTGCCTTCCCTTTTCGAATATCAGTGTCGCGAAAATCTACATCGAGCTTGTATCCAGTGGAGAGGAGGGGGACTGTGTGCATGGCAAGGCATAAAAATATTTAATGAGGAGCTCCGATTGGTCGAGCAGCCGAGGGTGCGCTCATTTCATGACCTTTCGGGACCTCCCAGTCTTTATTCTGGTATCCTATGATATACGTCGAGCCGTTATTAGGAGATCCATCCGCAAATCCATTGGGATCACACAGTTCTCTCCCTCCACTTGTCTATCTCTTCCTCTCTCCCTTTTATCCCTCCTTGTAAAGGTGGCCGTTCACATGCGCCTCGATGTTCTTCCCCGTTCACGAGAGCGAACTAAGGCATAATGACTCGCAGAAGTACAATTAATCGCACATTGCAATTAATGCTCACCGTGTGCGGCGTATGGCCGACCACGCCGGGCATTGCGATCTGCAGGGCGTATTGGGTCATCGCGTTAGGCATAGACGATGTCTGCCATTACCGATACTTACTGCTGCACCTGCACTCTAACGATCTGTTCGACCTGATAGACTGTTTCAGTAGCTTCCTCACGCAGGTGAAGTTCAGCACGAAATTGGTTATATTTTGGTGGAACCAACGGTGAGTAAGGCGAGCCGACCACGTGCTCTCGTACGACCGCGAGAAAAATGATCGGCTGCCGCGCGACGTTCATTTCCGCAGCGGAAACTCGCGGAATAACACGCAGATTGCCTGACGATTGTGTCGTTGCGCAGAAAATTCATGCGAATGTTGACGATAATGGCGGAGGACTGGGACGATTGCGCTAACAGCGCGATCGACATGCGTGAGACGACGAGTAAGGCGAAATTGTCGTCCCGCATCACCAACGCGATGTTCACTCTTCACGTGCTGACCATCGTGGCGTACAGCGCTGGCATACTGCTGGCCGATGTCGATTTTACCGATGAGCAGGCGGAATTGCCGCTTCTCCTGAAAGTGAGCATTCCTGTCGACATAAGCACGAAGCGCACGTACAGACTGCTGTTGAGCGCGCAGTTCGTACACCTCATCATGTCCGGCTGCGGCACCGGATTACTGAACTCGCTGCTTTTAGCCTTGGTAAGTCGCTGCGACGAACAGTCGCCCGGTTTGCCCGTGAGTAGCGCGCACTTCTCCAAATTATAACATGAGGTGAGTAACGTCGCGTGTAATTGCTCTTTTTTTGTCTCTTTCGCTGTTCCTCTCGCTGCTCATCGTCCGTGCGCGCGAATCCTTTCCGAGCTCTAATCATGTTTAATGGAGACCGACGGAGTTATTATTTCAGACTCTGCACGTGGGCGGCCAAATGGATGTCCTACGCAGTTGGTTGGCCGAGCTCGTGCCCGAGCGGGAGAGACGCGAACCGATCGTTAATACGACGAACAAAATCATACGGAAACATCAGAGAATAATCAACTTTTCGGGGTACATCGATGATCTGTACACGTATATCGCGCTGGTGCAATTCATGTCCAACACCGTGCTGATATGCTCGTTGGCGTTCCTCATCGTGACCGTGAGTCTCGAGTCGCTGTATATATCCGCGAATGAAAATATATAAATATATAAATGTTTAATTCGGTGGAAACCGATCGATCGCATTCCCGATTTCCGGCGCGTCCGTTCCCGTTATTGCGTCTCGATAATTCCTCCCTCCTTCTCTCGCGCTTTCTTACATACATTACAGGCGGGATATCGATTTATTGTAACTCCGGCCGGCGGTTTCAGTAATTCTTTCGCCCCGATGCTTCGATATTACAGGCGATCGGCAGCCCCGATGCGACGGAGCAAATAGTGAGGTCTCTTTTATTTTACACTGTGACGAATCTGGAAGCGTTCATATTTTGCTTCGCCGGTGAATATCTGAAAAACAAGGTTAGAGGCGAGACGCGCAATATGTCTGTGACATAAATAAACCCGGCAACGGATTGCTTCGAGTCTGTTTGCGTATTAAAGCAACGATTACAAATGCCGTAGATATTTATAAGGCAGCGTCCCGATTATCTCTAATTGATTAATTATTTTTGCAGAGCAAAGCGATCGGAACCGCGGCGTACAATTGCGCATGGTACGAATTAAAACCTGAAAACAGCCGTCCTTTAATATTCGTAATATTAAGAGCACAGAAGCAATTAACGCTCACAGTTGGGAAAATAATGGACCTCTCTTTAGAATCTTTTACAAACGTAAGACTCGCGCGTAATACGCAACATCATTTCGAACAGTGATTGCAAACACGCTGTTTGTGCTCGTTTCTTTTTCTACATAAAAAATTCGCTTCTCGTTTGCGCGTATAAATCTTTTCCGAATATTACGCTCGTAAAATCTCTCCACGGCGATCTCTCTTCTTGGTAAAATTGTTTGTCGACATTTTAAAGCATATTTTTTTAATAGTGCTTTTTCATAATATAGAGTGTAACAAAAGATTTAAAAGATCATATTAATATGTAATATAAAGAGCATAACTCATTATAGATCATGAAAGCCTCGGGATCGTATTTGTCGGTCTTATTGGCGATGCAATGAACACACACATACCGTTCGGTCGGAAGATTATTAAGCAGTAGTCGTGAAACGCATATATCGCATGCTGTTTAAATAAGTCCTCACTAGTGATAGACAATAATAGCGCAACATATTTTTCCATACGCTGATACGCTCCGCGACTATGGTGATTTTTTAAAAAAGCGATATGAAAAAATAAACCAACCTCAACGCGTCTTTGTTTACTGTGAGACATAAAATAAATCATACAAGATTGTGATACACCGACTTTTTCGCAATTAATAAGAGTAAAAATCATGTAATGAAGATGATGAAAACGTTGATAAAGAAAGACTGCAGCGATTCAATGCAATTCTACGTTTTTCTCGATTTGCACCAGTTTACGCACGCTTCTACGCTTTCTGTGTAATGAGAAAGTTGTTGGGCGCTAGTGACCGGATAATTCGAGATCAATAACGCTTGTTACTCGCCAGAGAATTCAATATGAGAAATTCTTCGCGTACGTCCGTACCCTTATTATTACAATGCGATCGATCCATCTATACTTCCACTTGCAATTTCATCTCCCCATTTCAAACAATGCATTCCTCATCTGTGTTCACCAGAAAGACGCTGTAAAAAAAAGATGTTACGGCATATCAATTGTCACGGGTAAAACAAAATTTACTTTTTTACGCTGAGAGAAAAAATATCTAAAAAATATTTGTATATTTTATTATATTTGCACCGTTATATCTACGTCCGTACGAATCATTACATATTTAAACGGAATAATTGGCAGTTTGACAACAAGCAAAAATAAAGAAAGGATGACCCTTATATGTTCCCTTTTCACATCCCCTTTTCACGTTCCCCTTTCCCAAATTTACAAAAAGGTTCGACGCATATTCGAGGAGCAAAAGAGGATTTTAATTATTCACAAAAATTATCCAAGGGAAAACCTTATCGATGATAACGAAGAACTGGGATGATAGTACTGATAATGATGCCAATACGCACGAAGCAAAATGCAAAATAAAAATATCGAGTTGCATTATGAATGCATGATAGTCAATTTTTGCGCGATAATAATCGTTATACGTTACACCGAAAAAATACTGTTGCATCGATAGAATTGGTCAACAATGCCGTAATTGGAGTGAATTTTCTTGATTTGATATTATTGTAACTAACACTCGAGTTATCAAAACAATGTATGATATATTAGTTTCAATAATATTGCTATTGGATTAAAAAGATTCATTTCAATTAGGGCTCTGTTGACTGATTCTATTGATACGACAGCACATCCTTCCGCGTACAGCATCGGGATCATTTTCGAGGACGTGGACGTGAACGATCATGAGATTATGTTACCTTTGCTCTTAAAGGTGAAGCTTTCTGTCAACATACATTCGGAATTCAGGTACAAAGCACTGGTGCACACTCAATTCACGTATCTCTCTTGATGACCGAATACGAAGCCGGCTTAGTGAACATCATACTCTTGATTTTGGTAAGTTGCGACGAGGCAGGCTCTTGTTACGAACAATACGCAACTATCGTGGAATGATAGTAACTGAGCGACACCTTCTCGTAACGTTGTTTAACACGTTGCGTATCGTTTCATCTTTCAAAGGTCGGCTAATGATATTTCCTTCTCTTCCTCTCTTTCCCTCTTTGTCTCTTCTCCTATATTTCTTCTGGCTCTAATTATTTTCTAATAGGCGGTAGAATAATTATTTTCAGGTTCCGTATGTAAGCGATCAAATGAACATCCTGCTTTGTTGGCTGAGCGAACTGGTGCTGAAGGAAGGTCAGAGGAGAAGAAAACGCGAATTCGTTCTTATCACGATGAGTAAAATTCTTCGAAAATATCAGAAAACGATCATGTTCTCGGAGTAACTTGAGAATTTGTACACGTACATCATGTCACTGCTATTCGCCGCGAACGTTTGCGGACTTGCACCTTGATATTTTTTGTCGTAACTATAAGTAAAAGATCGATTATAGATAAAAATAATTCGATTCTATACACACACACACACACACATATACATATAATTATTTCTATAATTACTTCTTACAATTATTTCTATAATTAGCCACCTGGATATTAACACATGTAACGTATATACTAAATTTTACTTGTCCTCCATTGAACTTTCTTACATATAATCATTTTTACTTATAACCCCCGAGCTGTTTCAATAATCTTCTACGTATCGTTTCTCTATTACAGCCAATCGGTAACTCCGTTGTAACGAAGCAAATAATGAAATCTCTTTTACTTTAAATTGCAACGAATTTGGAAACTTTTATATAATGCTTCACAGGAGGATATAAGAAAAGAGAAATAAGGCCTGAAGGCCTGAAAGGTCAGAGACAAAAATCTGCAACAATAAAAACAATATCTGCAACAATAATCAATAATGTGTTACTTTGGAAGTTCGCATTGAAGAAATATTCGCAAATACCATAAGAGTATTAACAGTCTCAGCTGTTCCTACTTTCGCAGAATAAAATGATCGAAGTTAAAGCGCACAGAATGGTATAATTTAAGTCCCCAAAGCGGCTGTACTTTAATACTCATGATGTTAAGAGCACAGAGGCAACTCGCTCTTTAATGCTGGAAAGATAGTTAATATCTCCTTGAAGTTTACTAATGTAAAATTCATACGAAATATACAAGATAATTTGGAGCAACAGTTACAAATATAATATTTGCACCTGTTAATTCAATAAATAAGAACATCTTTATGATGAATATATATATAGGCATTTCAATATAAAACAACTAAGGCCATATTAGAACAAAAATTTTTTTAAAACAACTAGTGCTTAGAAAAATATAAAACGATTGAGACAAGGCTGGCTTTAGTTGTTTTATATTGAAACACCTTTATATCTCCGTTGCAATCGCTACGAGATAATAAATAATCACGTAACATGACACTATCGATAGTTGCACAATTAATCATTTAATCAAAGATTAAACTTATGTCGACAAAAATTAGAACGATTCAACATGATTTTCGTGCCTTTCATTTGGACTGATCATACACGTGCGTCACGTGTTTTCGGTGCGTTACAATTTCAATATCCGCGTGCCCGGAAAATCGGATGATTTGAAACAAGGAACTCGTTACACACCTCATTGTGCTCGATATTGAACAAATTTTTGACCTACTCGCGCAACACACGGGATCCACGTCCCACGTGTACTTTTACTTGCAATTGTAGATCCAGTCACTTCGTAATTCTATAAAAAACATCGCCGCTGCACGAACGCGCATCTACACCGAGCATCGGAGGCGATGAATACTCGCGCATAACGTCGCGCTTTTTTTTCGACCCTTCACTAGGCTATTCTTCGGACTGCGAAATTTTCCGGCGGGCGGCGAAGGGTCACCACCGGTGACCTCCGCGCATGCATATGCCACCCTCTACCTATGTCCGCACGAATCATTGCATATTTAAGCCGCGTAGCTCACGGTTGTAGATCAGTTGCAATAACAACAGCACGCGACAAAGCAACGATGACTACCTTATTCGCTTTTCTCGCATCGAGCTTGCGAAAAGTTGCAAAACGAACGTTTCGAGGGTGTCTCGCGTACACATGGCATGATGGAAAATATTTAATGAGAGGCTCCCATGGATCGATCGCCTAAGAATGCACGCATTACATGACCTCTTAAGACCTCCCAGTCTGTACACGTTTATTCCGCAATACAAGTCGGTCCATCATCGGAAAAAAGAAAAAGAAACATTTTGTCAGAGTCTCCCTCGATTTTCTGAGGCTTTTCATTCGGTTTCCCCGTGACGCTTTAACGGACTCGTATCCACACAAGTGACACCAGGGAGAGAAAGAAAAAAATGATGGCCCGTAGGAGTACGCTTAATCGCACGCTGAAATTTATGTTTGTTCTGTTCGGTATTTGGCCGGGCATGTCGTGCGTTGTGGTCTGCAGGATATTTTGGGTCGTCACGTTAGCGTTCGTCGAGTATTGTCATTATCATTATTTTCTGACGCATATATACACCGCCGAGCTTCTCGATTTGATGGACTGCTTGTGCAGTTTCCTGGCACACGCCAAAGTGTTAATTAAGTTTATCCTGTTTTGGCTGAATCAACAGTAAGTGCAGTGTGCACCAGACGTCATATATGCCTTAGCGCTTACATATTGTCGTTATTGTCAGGACATAATTTATATTCGGTGTTCTGAAAAACAAGTCCTCTCGAGGGTGAGAGTCAATGTAAGTATAATACGTTAGGATTTCCCACGATTTTCAATCTTATGTATTGTGCGTAGAGTTGAAAATCGTACAAGTGTAACCCTAGTTATAATATAATCATAATAATCATAATAAACTGTAATAGTGGTTATAATGTTAAGGTATACATGACGCCTGGTTACTCGTATCGCGATATGAGTTTCTACCAACAACAATACTTCGATAGCTTGAGACAGATACAAAAAATCGAGAGCTATTTTCATAGTTGACAATTTTTTGACGCTGTATTTTTTTTCGCGAAAACCGGAGCGTGTAAAATTTGGATTATCCTCACATGTGATCGCATAATCGGCGAACACGATCGTCCACAGAAACTTCGTCGAGATCTTGTCGATGATGTCAGACGACTGGGACGATTGCGCCAAGAACGACATCGAACTTCGCGAGACGGAATGTAAGGCGAAAATATCGGATCGTATCATGAACTCGATAGTCATGCTACACACGATAACGATCATCGCGTATTGCACCGGCGTTGTCATAGATGACGTCGATGTCACCGACCGCACCACGGAGCTGCCCTATGTCAACAAGTTAGATATCCCCTTCAATGTTAACACGCAACTGATGTACAGAACCATATTAATCGTAGAATACTTGTACATGATAATGTGCTGCTGGGCAGCCGGCGTGACGAACGTATTATTGTTGAGTCTGGTGAGTCGAGCGCATATTGGCGAGCTCGGGGGACTAACTATAATTAATGTTTATTGACAATTAGAATTAACACATTGACTGTCCGGCAAGTTTGCTATATGTCTCGCCGCCTGCGCCGCAATAAAATTTTATACTATGCTTACTATAACTAAGCACTCGAAACCAATCCTGTCTTTTTTAAATGAAAACAGGAAATTTTCTTCACATGAATATATTCTTTTCGTCAATCTGCGTATATCTGCGCTAACATCAACGAAAAGTGAAATCTTCGTTGGATGTTTCTTTTTTATTTCGATACATTTTGATATAAAAATATATCGGTTTCAGAAATATCTTGAAAAATATGTACTTTTTTAATAGTTTTACAAAATGGCTTGAAATAAATAAGAAGAATAATAATAAGAATAAATAACTGGATAAAAGGTAACTTTAAAAATGGCCGGATAATATCCGAAGAAACTGGGGAACCAAAATAATTTGGATAATAACAGTGTACACGTAATTGACACTCCACTAATAACAAGCATCTAACACTTACAAGATACTAAGTAATAATAATTTTAAGTAATGAAATATGTTTAATTTATATCTTACATTTACATACACACATACATACGTGCACACGTAGGCACATATACATATATTTTGATTTATCTCATTGTGAGTATCAATGACTTTTATGGGATCACTGAATAATAAGATGCCGGTTACCTCTAATTATTTTGACAGTCAATGTGTTTATCGTGTGTTTAAAGTATATTATAACAATTATTTATATGTTACACACAAAACATTGTTCTGCGTCTCGCAATCGAAAGTGCACATATCCTTTTTATTGTCAAATATGATAGTCAGCCGCGAAGTTTCATCAATTTCATAAACGAAATCTTCAATTTTAGACGTTACACGCCGCCGGTCAGATGGAAATTCTGCGCAACTGGTTCACACAACTTATACCCCTAGCGAATGAGGACAAATATAAATCGATCGATGTTACGCTAAATCAGATTGTACGGAAACATCAGAAAATCATCGACTTTTCAGAAAGCATCGAAAACCTCTACACTCAGATTGCGTTACTGCAATTCGGATCAAACCTGATACTGATTTGTTCATTGGGTTTTCTTGTCGTAACGGTAAGATCTGTATGTAAGATCTACTGCGTATAGTGAATATTATATATAGTGGAATGATATATATACGAATCTAAGTATCAAAATGTTACAATCATCTCGGTACATGTCTCTATATACGGCGTGATTTTATTAAACGTCTGTTCTTGAATACGCAAATTATATATTTTATTCTCTATTAATTCTCTCTCTGTGTTATCTTTTATCACGGCTCCCATATCACATACGTCTGTGACGTAGAAAATTGTGACGTGCCGTTTACAAAAGCATCAAATAACTGTCCACGCGTCGTTTGTACGATATTGCAGGCAATCGGCAGCCCCAACGCGACAGAGCAGATAACGCGGTCCCTCTTGTTCTACGCTATAACGAATATCGAAGCGTTTATATTTTGCTACGCCGGGGAATATCTGAGCAACAAGGTAAGCAACGAAAATTGAATAATCGTGACAATGACAAACAAGTGACGACATCACAATATTCGGTGTTTTAAACAGTGCCCGGAATTACTTGCCCTTTCAAGACGACGTTCAAAGGCTAGTTTACCAACACATTTATGCTGTTATAATTACAACGGCAAACCCTAATTTCGATATGAACTAGAAGGTAAGGGGAAGAAAATAAACGTAACTCTTGGAAATCTCCTGTAAAGTGCAAGTAATTTCGAACGCTGTTTCAAACGTTCGAGAACGATTTCATCGTTTCTATATTCGCAGAGCAAATTAATCGGCGTTGCGGCGTACAACACCGCGTGGTACGATTTGGAGCTCAGAGAGAGCAAAGTTCTGTTGTTTGTTATATTACGATCGCAGAGGCAACTGACGCTCACAGCCGGCAAGATGATGGATCTCTCCTTAGAATCCTTCGCCAGTGTAAGATTTACACGCACAGCTCGTAACGCGTAACTTTGCGCACATATAATGCTCCGAGCCGATTACACATACTTTTTCTGGACGAAACTTAGCGAGAGAACTACTGTTTCCACAGTTATTCTTCATTCGCACCTGATCGCTGCACGTACAATATTTCCCCTGCGAAAAGCTATCCTATGACGATATTGTGAATTACAAGATTTCTTTTACCAGTAATTAAAGAGGCAATATTTTTTTAGATCATGAATGCCTCTGGATCGTACTTGTCGGTGCTGTTGGCGATGCAATGAAAGGTCAAACTCGGCTGGACGATTTATTTTTAATAAACTATAGTCGCGGAACGTCGAGTTACTCGTAAAAATTACTAGTTATAAACATTATACAATAAATGACATATTTTTTCTAAAATACAGACAAAATACGTTATGATCATCCGAGAATACGTTATAATCGTCCTTCCTGGGATACGTCGAAGAAATTTTCCGTCTGCCCGTATAACACACGTAATCGTTCCAGGTGCACTTTCACTTACAATTGCAGATACGGTCACTTCGTACATGGGATACCGCTGCGACACAAACGCACGTATGTCGAGCATCGAAGGCGATGCGTATCCGAACGTAACATCGCGTTCAATTTTCCGATTCTTCATTAGACTGTCCGTTTCCTCCGGGCTGCGAAACTTTCTGGCGAGCAGCGAGGGGTCACCGGCCGGCGATCCCCGCGTGGACATATACCATCCTGTATCTACGTCCGCACGAATCAATGCATATTTAAACCGCGTAGCTCGCGATTGTAGCTCAACAGCGAGAGCAGCACGCGACGAAAAAGAGATGATACCTTGCTCGCTTTTCTCGTATCGAGGTTGCGAAAAGCCGCAAGACAAACGTATTTGAGGGTACACTTCGAGCGTACGGCATGATGAAAAATATTTAATGAGAAGCTCCCATTGGTCGATCATGACCTCTTAAGACCTCCCAGTCTCTACGCGTTTACCCCGCGATACGCGTCGGGCCAACGTCGAAAAAAAAGAGAAAGAAATATATTTTGTCAGAGCGAGTCTCCCCTCGCTTTCCCAAAGCTTTTCGTTCCCCGTGACGCTTTGACGGACTCGCGCTCGTATTTACACAGGCGGCACCAAGGGGAGAATGAAGAAAATAATAGCCCGTAGAAGCACGCTTAATCGCACGCTAAAGTTTATGTTCGTTCTGTTCGGTATTTGGCCGGGCATGTCCTACGTTCTGGCCTGCAGGGTATTTTGGGTCTCCACCTTAGCATTCATCGAGTACTGTCATTACCATTATTTTCTAACGCATATATATACCGCCGAGTTTCTCAATCTGATGGACTGCATGTGCAGCTTCCTGGCGTATGGCAAAGTGTTAATTAAGTTTATCCTGTTTTGGTTTAATCAACAGTAAGTGCAACATGCACCAGACGTCATATATATCCTAGCGTCTACTTATTACCGTTATTATTAAAACAAAATTTACTTAGTATTCCGAAGAACAAATTCCTGTAAAGGTAGGTCAATATAAGTGTAATTCATTGGGGTTTCCAACGATTTTTAACTTTAGATATTGTGTGTAAAGTTGAAAATCGTACGAGTAATCCTAATTATGAAATAATCATAATAAATGGCAAATCCAGTTGTAAGCATGTATGACGTTAAGGTACGTATGACTCCTGATTACTCGTATCGCGTTATGCGTGTTCACTGATGACATAACTTTGATAGCATTGTCAATTTTTGGAGCTACGACTTTTTTCGGAAACCCAAGCGATTCCCAAAGCACGTGAAATTAGAATGATCCCGTTATCACGCATGATCGAAGAACATGATCGTCCACAGAAATTTCATCGAGATATTGTCGATGATGTCGGACGATTGGGATGATTGCGCTAAGAGCGATGTTGAACTTCGCGAGACGGAGTGTAAGGCGAAAATATCGGATCGCATCATGAACTCGATAGTCATTCTCCATACGATGTCGATCGTCGCGTACTGCCTCGGCATTATATTGGACAATATCACTGTCGACGTCACTGACCACACGGCGGAACTGTCCTATGTCAACAAATTAGATTTCCCCTTCGACGTTAACACGCAACTCGTGTACAGAACAATATTAATCGTACAATTCTTATTTTTGATTATGTGCGGTTGGGCAGCAGGCGTGACGAACGTATTATTGTTGAGTTTGGTGAGTTGAGCACACATTGGCGATCTCGTTATTAGGGAGAGGGAGAAGAATATCTATAATTAACATGATAATTAGAATTACTGTCTAGTAAGTTTGATATGTTTTTCTCCGCCTATGCCGCAATGAAATTTTGTATTATATTGATAACCAGGCACTCAACACCAATTCTTATTGGAACATGAAATCATACGTTTTTTCTCTAAATAAATATACTCTTTTCGTCAATCTATGTATAACATTTGTATTAAAGTTAACGAAAAGTGAATTACTTTGTTGTGTGTTGTAAAACCTTATTCTGTGTCCGAAGGAAATCATCCGTGTTATCAGATTTATGATTATTTCTGATAACGCAATTTCCTGTACTGGGCTTATTTTTTCTATCATACAAATGCGATAGTAATTGTTGAATTCATTAATTTCATAATCGAAATCTTCGATTTTAGACGTTACACGCCGCCGGTCAGATGGAGATTCTGTGTAACTGGTTCACGCAACTTATACCCCAACCGAATGAGGACAAACAGGAATCGATCGTCATCACGCTGGGGCAAATTGTACGGAAGCATCAGAAAATCATCCAGTTCTCGAAAAGCATCGAGAATCTCTATACGTTGATCGCGTTCATGCAGTTCGGGTCAAACATGATAATGATTTGTTCATTGGGTTTTCTTATTGTAACGGTAAGATTGTTGAATCCATGTATTGGAAAGATACATAGGCGAATCTAAGTATCAAAATGCTACAATCATCTCCGTACATGTCTCCGTATACGATGTGATTTTACTAAATTTTTATACATTTTTCAATACACAAATTATATATTTTATTCTCTATTAATTCTCTCTCCCTATCGCTTCTTATCACGTATATCTGTTCCGTGTAACATTGTGTGCTATTCGTAAATGTATCAAATGACTTTCCGCACATCGTTTCTGTACGATATTACAGGCGATCGGCAGTCCGAACGCGGAAGAGCAGATAGTGTCGTCCCTTTTTTTCTACACCATAACGAACCTCGAAGCTTTTATATTTTGCTTTGCCGGGGAATATCTGAGTAACAAGGTTAGCGACGAGAGAACAATCGCGACAATGACGAACAAGTGACTACGATATTTAATGTTTCAAAGCAGTACTCGAAACTATTAACATTTTCGGGGCGATTTTCAAAGGCTACACGTACTCTCTTCCCCTTGCTTTCCATTTATTGTCAAAAATGAAACTCTATCATTGTCATTACAACAGTATAAATGTTGGTAGCATGTAAAGAAAGAAACACAAAAGATTAATTACAATAAAAGAACTTATCAGAACTGCAGGCATATGTAAATCTCGAAAATCACCATGAAAATGCAAATTATATCGAATACCGTTTTAAACCTTCGAAAATGATTATATCGTTTCCATTCGTCTTTTTAGAGCAAATTGATCAGCATCGCAGCTTACAACATCGCGTGGTACGATTTGGTGCCCAGTGACGGCCGGATTTTGTTGTTCATTATATTACGATCGCAGAAGCAACTGACGCTCACAGCCGGCAAGATGATGGATCTTTCCTTAGAATCCTTCGCGGATGTAAGATTCACACGCACAGCTCGTAACGATTATCCTTTCCGAACAAAATTTTGCGCGAGAACTACTTGGTTTCACAGTTATTCAGATATTCTTCAGATATTCTTCAATCGCCCATAATTATCGCGCATACAAAATTTTCACCACGAAATCCTGTGATTTATTATTATGAATTATAGGATTTCTTTCACCACTAATTTAAAACACAATATTTTTGTAGATCATGAAAGCCTCTGGATCGTACTTGTCGGTGCTGTTGGCGATGCAATGAAAAGTCAAACCCTGCTGGATGATTTCTTTTTAACGAACCATAGTCGCGGGACATCGGATTACTCGTAAAAATCACTGGTTATAAACTCGCACATAGTACAATAAAGAACATATTTTTTCTAAAATACAGGGAAAAGACGTGACAATCGTTCGAGAATCGTTCTTTCTGAAATACATCGAACATCAGAGCAGAAACACCACTCTCCGCTTCGCTCTCACTCGTTGCGACGCAACCAATGCACCTACTTCTTTACTGGCAGTAGCCACACAAACCTCATTCAGCGCAGTATAATGTCTTGTACAAATTGTGCACGTTTGATTGATTGACATTGATCTAACGCATATTTGTTAAGGCAATTCAGCTAAAGATTACCTTCTCACGATATCCTTCCGCTCCAATAGGATTTTGTGAAGAAAATCGGCGTACATTAGATAACAGTAGTTCTTCAACAAAAAGCACACCGTCCTGTACAACACGCATAATCGTTTCACATGCACCTTCACTAGCAATTGCAAATCCAGTCACTTCGTAACTGTATATATGAAACATTGCCGCTGCACGAACGCATCTACATCGGAGGCGACGCGTACTCGCACATAACGTCGCACATAGTTTTTCGATTTTATTCAATATTTCAATTTCGATTCAATAAGTTGTCCACTTCCTCCGGGCTGTTCTTCCGGCGAACGATGAGGGATTACGACAAGTGACTCTCGCGTGGACATATACCATGCTGTATCTACGTCCGCAAGAATTACTGCATATTTAAAGTGCGTAGCTCGGTTGTAACTCAACAGCGATAACAGCACGCGACAAAGGAGAGATGATATTTTCGCTTTTCTCGCATCGAGGTTGCGAAAAACGGCGAGACGAACGTATTTGAAGATGCATTTCGCGCGCAAAGATAAATATTTAATGAGAAGCTCCCATTGATCGGTCGCACAAGGGTGCATGCATTTCTCTTAAGACCCCGCAGTCTCTGCGCGTTTATTCCGCATTACGTGTCGAACTACTACTGGAGAAAAGAAAGAAAAAGAAACATATTTCGTTAGAGCGAGTCTCCCACGCTTCTCCGAGGCTTTTCCTTCGGTTTCCCCGTGACATTTTCACGGACACGCATCTACACAGACGGCACCGAAGGAAGAATGAAAAAAAAATGATGGCCCGTAGGAGTACGCTTAATCGCACATTGAAATTTATGTTCGTTCTATTCGGTATTTGGCCAGGTATATCCTGCGTTCTGGTCTGCAGGGTATTTTGGGTCGTCACATTAGTATTAGTCGAGTACTGTCACTACCATTACTTCCTGACGCACATATACACCGCCGAGTTCGTCGATCTGGTGGACTGCATGTGCAGCTTTCTGGCGTACGGCAAAGTGTTAATTAAATTTATCCTGTTCTGGTTGAATCAACAGTAAGTGCAACATATATGCAGACGTCATATATCCCTTAATGTTTATTTATTACCGTTATTATCGGAACATAATTTACATTTAGTGTTCTGAAAAAGAAATCCTCTCAAGTGTAGAACAATGTAGACATAATTCGTAAGGGATTCCAACCATGTTCAACCTTACGTATTGAGTGTACATAGAGTTGAATATCGTACAACTATAATTATAATATAATCATGATGAATCCTGGTTATAATGTTAAAGTACATATGATGTCTAATTATTCGTGTCACGATATACGTTTCCGTGAACGATGATACTTCGATAGATTTCGTTTGAGACAGCTACAAGAAATTGAAAGCTACTTTCATAATTGTCAATTTTTTGAAGCAGTGTTTATTTTTCTCACGGAAACCCTGAGATGATTGTGGAAACCCGTAAAATTAAAATTATTCTATGGTTACGTGTAATCGCATGATCGACGAACACGATCGTCCGCAGAAACTTCATCAAGATCATGTCGATGATATCAGACGATTGGGACGATTGCGCCAAAAGCGATATCGGACTTCGAGAGACGGAGAGCAAGGCAAAAATATCGGATCGCATTATGAACTCGATAGTCATGCTTCACACGATGACGATCATCGCGTATTGTGCCGGCACTGTCCTGAAAAACGTTAAAGTAACTGACAGCACGGCGGAGCTGCCCTATGTCGACAAGTTAGATATCCCCTTCAACGTTAACACGCAACTCGTGTATAGAAGCATATTATTCGTAGAATTCTTAGTTGTGATCATGAGCGGTTGGGCAGCTGGTGTGACGAACGCATTATTGTTGAGTCTGGTGAGTCGGACGTACATTGATTTTAAAAAATGTCTCTCACCCGTAATTTTCTTGGCAGTCGACGTATTTATCGCGCGCTTACAGCATATGTATGTTATTAATTATTATCTGTATATATTGTAATACCTCGTTCTGCATCCAACGAAATTTCCCGTTATCAGATGTTATCAGATTCACGATTTCACGAGCGCTTCTGATAACACAACTTCTTTTATTGTGCATTTTTTTTTAACGCACAAGTACAATAGTCAATTAAAGTCTAATCGATTTGATGAGCAAAATCTTCAATTTCAGACGTTACACGCCGCCGGCCAGATGGACATTCTTCGTAACTGGTTGACGCAACTTGTATCCCGTGCGAATGAGAGTAAACACGAATCGACCGTCATCATGCTGAAACAGATCGTAGAAAAACATCAGAAAATCATCAACTTTTCGGAAAGCATCGAGAACCTCTACACGCAAATCGCGTTCCTGCAATTCGCGTCGAACATGATAATGATTTGTTCATTGGGCTTTGTGATCGTAACGGTAAGATCGTTGAATATCGCAAATAGAGGAAAGATGTGCAAGCAAATGTAAGTATACATTGCGGTTTTATCAAATTTTAATCTATTTTTACGTAAGCAAGTTTTATTTTCTGTTAATTCTCTCTTCCTGCCGCCTTTCATCACGCACCCCTTATCACGTACATCTGTGAAGTACAAAATTGCCTGTGGTTTACAAATGTATCAAATGACTTTCCACGCGTCGTTTCTGCGCGTATTGCAGGCGATCGGCAGCCCCGATGCGACAGAGCATATAGTGCGGTCTCTCTTGTTTTACACTATAACGAATCTCGAAGCGTTTATATTTTGCTACGCCGGGGAATATCTGAGCAACAAGGTTAGGGACAAGAGAAAACTTGCAACAATGACGAGCAAGTGACGACACCACGATATTCGATATTTTAAAACAGTGTCCGTAATTAGTTGCACTTTCGAGATGATCTCCGAGAACCACGCATAGCCTTTGAAAATCGCTTCGAAAGTGCAAAAAATGTTAAAACACCGTTTTAATCTTGACGAGAGCGACTACATCGTTTCAATTTTTACAGAGCAAATTGATCGGTATCGCAGCGTACAATACCATGTGGTACGATTTGGCACCCAGAGACGGCCAAGTTCTATTGTTCGTTATATTGCGATCACAGAAGCAACTGACGCTTACAGCCGGCAAGATGGTGGATCTCTCCTTAGAATCCTTCGCGAATGTAAGATTTGTACGTACAGCGCGTAACACGTAACTCTGCGTGCACGTAAAGCTCCGAACCGATCGCACATACTTTTCCTGAACAAACTTCGTGCAAGAACTACTTGTTTTCACAGTTGTTTCTCATTTGCAAATGATTACTGCGCGTACTAGATTTCGCCGCGAGAAGCGCACTAACCCATGACGTTATCGTGAATTATGAGGTTTTTTTTTATACTAATAACTTAAAAGACAATATTTTTTTTAGATCATGAAAGCGTCTGGATCGTACTTGTCGGTGCTGTTGGCGATGAATTGAAACTCGGCAGAATTATTATATTTTAATAAACGATAGTGGCAGGAAACCGAGTAACTCATAAAAACCACTAGTTATAGACTTCCACGTTATACAATAAAAAACATATTCCACTCATAAAAAAGAGCACTCCTAAAAAAGTCCACTTATAGAAAGTCCATTCTTGCGTCTTTTCCGCGAGGCTGTTGCAATTGGCTGTTCCGAATTCTCAATCTCAATGTGGACCATTGTTCACTTCAATTCGCGATGCAATGAACAGTAAACTCGGCTGGTCAATTATTTTTTAATAAACAATAGTCGCAGGGCACCGAGTTACTCGTGAAAATCAGTGGTTAGTTTCCGACATTGTACATAAATAACATATTCCACTTATAACGAGAGGAACGAAACTAGTCATAAAAAATCCTCTCATGAAAAGCCTATTATTGCTTCTTTTCCGCGAAGATGATTGGCTATCCCGAAATCTCGATCTCGATGTTGATAATTTCCAGATGCGTTCACGGACTTTCAAAGTATCTTGTTCGCTACCAATTTATTGAGATTTTCGAATGAGGTTTGTGGATGCGTGTATGATGCGAACCTGAAGCTTACGTTATTCATGCAAAACACTCTCCATTTCTACACAAATTTTTTTTAACGACGCCACGTTTCAGTTCAACGATGATGCACGCCCAAACATTTTATTAATAAAAGTAACTCTAAAAGTGTCTTAAAAACTAGATTGGCTGAGAAACCACATTTAAGGTACTTTAATCGATAAAAACCGGTTGAGGATATGGGACAAGAAACACTCATATTACACACTACAATGTGCTTAATGAAGAAAATTCTCGTCGGTCAGTACAATACACATAAATATTCCACGTGGGCTTTTACTAACAACTGCAAATCCGGCAACTTTATAATTTTATATGAACATCGTCGTTTCATAAACGAATACAAATCGAGCATCGGAGGCCACGCGTAGTCGCGCTTAGTTTTTCGATTCTTCAATAAGTTGCCCACATCCGCTGGGATGCAAAACTTTCCGGCGAGCAATGAGAGGTTACGATCGCTGACCCTCATGCGAGCATATACCATGCTGATCTATGTCCGCACGATTTATTGCATATTTATATTACGTAGCTCACGACTGTCGCTCAGTAACAGCGATAATAGCACATGACAAAGGAAAGATGACTAACTTGTTCGTTTTTCTCGGATCGAGGTAGAAAAAAGCTGCAAGACGAATGTATTCGACAGTGCCACGCGCATGTATGGCATGTTGGATAATATTTAATGGAACGCTCTCATTGGTCGATTGCCCAAGCGTACACGCATTTGGTAATCTTTTAAGTCCTCCCAGTCTGTACACGTTTATTCCGCAATATACGACGGGCCATCATCGAAGAAAAGAAGAAGAAATATATTTTGTCAAAGCGAGTCTCCTCTCGTTTCCCCGAGGCTTTACGCTCGATTTCTCTGCGTCTCTTAGGCGATCTCGCACTTGTACTCACACAGGCAACATCAAGAGGAGAAAAAAAATCATGGCCCGTAGGACTACGCTTAACCGCACGGTGAAATTTATGTTGCTTCTGTTCGGAATTTGGCCGGGCATGTCCTGCGGTCTAAACTGCAGGATATTTTGGATCGTCATGTTAACATTCGTCGAATACTGTCACTGTCTTTACTTTGCGTCGCATATATATACCGCCGAGTTTCTCGATATGGTGGATTGCATATGCAGTTTTATGGCGAACGCCAAAGTGATAATGAAGATTATCCTTTTTTGGTTGAATCAACAGTAAGTGCAGTATGCATCAGACGTCGTATATGCATCAACGCTTATGTATTGTCGTTATTGTCAGAACATAATTTATATTCGGATTTCGGAAAAATCAATTTTCTCGTGTGTAAGACGATGTAAATATAATACATTAGGATTTCTTTAGATTTTCAAACTTATATATCGAGTGTGTATAGAATTGCATATCGTACCTATAATTATTATATAATCTTGATAAATAACAACCTTGATTATAATGTAAAAATATATATGACGCATGGTTATTCATATCGCGATAAGCATTTTCGCGAACGACAATACTTCGGCAGTTTCCGCTTGGCACTACTACAAGAAATCGAAAGCTATTTTCGCGGTTATCAACTTTTTGAAGCAGTATGTATTTTTTCGCGATAACTCGATTTGTCGAAGCGCGTGAAATTAGAACTATCCTGTGATCACATATAATCGCATGGTCGACGAACACGATCGTCTGCAGAAACTTCATCGAGATCATGTCGATGATGTCAAACGATTGGGACGAGTGCACCAAGAGCAATGATGGACTTCGAGAGACAGAGTACAAGGCGAAAATATCGGATCGGCTTATGAACTCGATAATCATACTTCACACGATGGCGATCTCCGCGTATTGTGGCGGTACTGTTCTGAAAAGAGTTGAAATCGCCAATCGAACGGGGGAGCTACCTTATGTCGACAAGTTAAATCTCCCCTTCGACGTTAACACGCAACTCATGTATAGAAGCATATTATTAGCAGAATTCTTCATTGGGATCTCTATGTGCTGGTTAGCTGGTGTGACGAATGTATTACTATTGAGTCTGGTAAGTAAAGCACATATTAACAATCTCGTCGACAGCGGGAGCAGGGTTATCTGCAATTAATATGAAAATTAGATTTAACTTATTGATTGTCCAGTAAGTTTTAGGTATACGTCTCGTCGCCTATGCAGCAATGAAATTTTATAATAACACTGGTAACCATTCACTTTAAACCAATAGCTTGTCATGTTTCATATTTAATTTCGATATGTTCTAATATAAAAATATATCGATTGGTAAAAAATACTTTGTCAAATGTGTAATTTTTTAATACTTTTATGAAATGGCTAGGAATAAATAAGAATAATTGTAATTAGAATAAATAACAGATACAGACGCATCCCATAATTTGAGAAATACCCGTTTAATATCCGAAAGGCTGAGCTACACAAGTAATTTGAAAAATACTCTAAAAACATGAAATAGACACCACAATAATTATAAGCATATAACACGTATAAGACATTGTGCAATATGAGCAAGCAATGTCTCGTACATATACAAACCCACATACGCAGATATCCATATACGTAGTAACTTATCTCACGATGGGTCATAGATAATCATTGAAATTTAAAATGTTACGCGTTATTTTCATGACAGTCAACATGTTCATAGCGCGATTACAATATGTAACGATTATTGATGCATAAAATATTTTTCGAGGTTCATAGGGAACATCCAAGTTATCAGATGCGCAATCGCGCGAGTACTTCTGATTACGCGTGAAGTGTAATCAATTTAATAAGTAAAATTTGCAATTTTAGACATTACATGCCGCCGGCCAAATGGACATTCTTCGTAACTGGTTCACGCAACTTGTACCCCGTGCAAAAGCGATTAAACATGAATCGACAGTCATTATCCTGAAACGGATCGTACAGAAGCATCAGAAAATCATCGATTTTTCAGAATGCATCGAGAGTCTCTACACGCGGATCGCGTTCCTGATATTCGCGTCAAACATGATAATGATTTGTTCATTGGGCTTTGTGATCGTAACGGTAAGATCGTTGTATGTCACAACTACAGGAAAGATATTTAAGCAAATATAAGTATATATTGCGATTTATTAAATTTCATTCTATTTTTAAGTACATTAATTTTAAACTTTATTCATTCCATCTCCCTGTCGTCATGCATCAAGTATCCCTTATCACGTACTTCTGTGAAATAGAAAATTACGTGTGGTTCACTAATACATTAAATGTCTTTCTGCACATCATTTTTATGCGATATTGTAGGCAATCGATAGACCCAACGCGGTAGAACAGATAGTGCGGTCCCTATTATTCTACACAATAACAAACCTAGAAGCGTTTATATTTTGCTTCGCTGGGGAATACCTGAACAACAAGGTTAGCGATAAAATAACAATCGCAACGATGACAAACCAGTAACGGCACGACGATATTCGATGTTTTAAAACACTCTTTAGAATTAGTTGCACTTTCGGGAAAATTTTCGAAGGTTACGTCTACTTTCATACTAATGCCTCTTTCGCTTGCCTATTAGTATGTGCATATATAAATGCAAGTAATTCCAAACACCGTTTTAAATGTTTAAAAACATCGATTGCATCTTTGCAGAGCAAATCGGTTGGCATCGCAGCTTACAACACATGGTATGATTTGGAGCCCAGTGACGGCCGAGTTTTATTGATTATTATATTAAGATCGCAGAAGCAACTGACGCTCACAGCAGGCAAGATGGTGGATCTCTCCCTAGAATCCTTCACAAATGTAAGATATATATATGCCAATAATATGAAACTCTTTATGCGCTTAACACTCCCATCCGATTACACAGAATTTCTTATATACAACTTCGTGTAAAAACTATTTGTTATCTCAGTTATCCTTCATTCGCAACTGATTGCTACACGTACTAAATTTCCGACACGAGAAGCGCACTAACCCATGACGTTATTGTGAATGATGAGATATTATTTTACCAATAATGTAAGAGATAATATTTTTTTTAGATCATGAAAGCCTCTGGATCTTACTTGTCGGTGTTGTTGGCGATGCAATGAAAGTTTAAACTCGGGTAGTCAATTATTTTGTAATAAACGATAATCGTAGAACACCTAGTTATTCGTGAAAATCACTGGTTATAGTCTCCGATATTGTACATAAATAACAGATTTCATTCATAAAAAGAAGAATGGATCTTGTCATGAAAAAGTCCAATTGTAGAAAATGTGTTGTTGCTTCTTTTCCGCGAAGACGATAGGCTATCCCGATATCGACCTTGATGCGAGTCGCTGTCCACTTCAGCTCGCAAGCAACAGTCACCGTAGTGGTTATACGTTTTGAAAGTTTGTATGTAGGTGTTAACACACTCGTGTGTGAAACAATGCTGGCCTGTAACTACAAAGAGTCAATTTCTCTATCGAAGTACGTTTATCGGCATGGTGCAGAAAGAGACGCAAAGTCGCTTTATCGGTTACATATCATATTAAGATATTAAGACTTTGCGTTTCTCCGCCTCTCCTTGCCAGAAAATATAAAGAACATAATATAAAGTATAACCGGAAAATATAACATAATATAATATAAAGTGATTACCGACCCAACATTTCAATTCACTGGTAAATGCCCGCCCAAACAATTTATTGATAAAAAGTTCCTCTAAAATTGTGTTAGAAAACAGATTGGCTGAGAAACCACATTTAAGATACTTTAATTGATAAAAACCAGAGAATGTGGTACAAGGAACACACGGGGTACACACCACATTATGCTTAAGGAGAAATTTTCCGTCTGTCCGTATAACACACATAAACATTCCACATGTACTTTCTCTAGTAATTATAAATCAGGTCCCATGGTAATTGCATATAAACATTCCCGCGGCATGAACGCGTCGATATCGAGCATCGGAGGCGACATGTACTCGCGCTTAGTTTTTCGATTCTTTAAGAAGTTCCTCACTTCCTGCGGACTGAAAACTTTCCAGTAAGTGATGAAGGCTTATGACCGGTGCCCCTCGCGGGAGCATATACCATGCGATATCTATGTCCGCACGAATCATTGCATATTTAAATTGCGTAGCTCACGATTGCAGTTCAATAGCAGCGATAATAGCACGCGACAAAGGAGAGATGACTGACTTTTTTACTTTTCTCGTATCGAGGTAGAAGAAACAAACTACAAGACGAATATATTCGACAATGCCCTGCGTGCGTATGGCATACTGGATAATATTTAATGGATGACTCTCATTGGTCGATTGCCCAAGCGTACATGCATTTGGTAATCTTTTAAGCCCTCCCAGTCTGTACACATTTATTCCGCGATATACGACGGGCCATCATCGAAGAAAAGAAGAAGAAATATATTTTGTCAAAACGAGTCTCCTCTCGCTTTCCCGAGGCTTTTCGCTCGATTTCCCTGTGTCTCTTTGGCGATCTTGCACTTAAACTCACACAGGCACCAGGGGGAGAAAAAAAAATCATGTCCCGTAAGACCACGCTTAATCGCACGGTGAAATTTATGTTGGTTCTGTTCGGTATTTGGCCGGGCATGTCCTGCGGTCTTATCTGCAGGCTATTTTGGATCGTTACATTAATATTCGTCGAGTACTGTCATTACCTTTACTTTGTGTCGCATATATATACCGCCGAGTTTCTCGATATGGTGGACTGCATGTGCAGTTTTATGGCATACGCCAAAGTGATAATGAGGATTATCCTGTTTTGGATGAATCAACAGTAAGTGCAGTATACACCAGACATCACATATATCTCAACGCTTATATGTTGCCGTTATTGTCAGAACATAGTTTATATTCGGTGTTTTGAAATATAAATCTCGTGAGTAAGACAATGTAAATATGATACATTAGGATTTCCTTCGATTTTCAACCTTATATATCAAGTATGTATAGAATTGAATATCGTACAAGTAACTATAATTATAATATAATCATGATAAATTATAATCTTGATTATAATGTAAAGGCATATGTGACGCCTGGTTACTCATATTGTGATATGCGTTTTCGCAAACGACAATACTTCGGCAATTTCCGCTTGGTACTACTACAGGAAGTCGAGAGCTACTTTCGTAGTTGTCAACTTTATGGAGCAGTATTTATATTTTTGGCGGGAACTTGAATGATTGTCGAAGCGCGTGAAATTAGAATTATCCTGTGATCACATATAATCGCATAATCAAGGAACACGATCGTCCACAGAAACATCATCGTGTCGATCCTGTCGATGATGTCAAACGATTGGGATGATTGTGCCAAGAGCGACGTCGCGCTTCGAGAGACAAAATACAAGGCGAAAATATCGGATCGTCTTATAAACTCGATATTCATGCTTCATGCGATGGCAGCCTGCGCGTATGGTTCCGGAACTATCCTGAATAACGTTGAAGTCACCAATCGAACGGAGGAACTGCCCTATATCGACAAGTTAGATATCCCCTTCGACGTTAACACGCAACTCATGTACAGAAGCATATTATTCGCAGAATTCTTCGTTATGACCTCTATCTGCTGGTTAGCTGGTGTGACGAACGTATTATTGTTGAGTCTAGTAAGTAGATTGCACATTGACGCGTTCGTCGTCAGGATAGCTGGGACTATTTATAGTTCACGTGACAATTAGATTTAACTGATTGACAATCTAGCAAGTTTTTGGTATGTGTTTCACCGCCTGTGGAACAATGCAACCACACTGTAACGATACACCTGAAAGCAATATTTTGCTAGATGTTTCATATTTAATTTCGATATGTTCTAATATAAAAATATATCGATTGGTAAAAAATACTTTGTCAAATATGTAATTTTTTAATACTTTTATAAAATGGCTAGGAATAAATAAGAATAATTGTAATTAGAATAAATAATTAGATACAGACGCATATCATAATTTGAGAAATACCCGTTTAATATCCGAAAGGCTGAGCTACACGAGTAATTTGAAAAATACTATAAAAATATGGAATAGACACCACAATAATTATAAGCATATAACACGTATAAGACATTGTGCAATATAAGCAAGCTATGTCTCGTACATATATAAACCCACATACGCAGATATCCTATACGTAGTAATTTATCTCACTGTGCGTCATAGATAATCACTGAAATTTAAAAAGCCTATTACGCGTTATTTTTATGACAGTCAACATGTTCATCGCGCGCTTACAATATGTAATGATTATTGATATGTTACAAAATATTTTTCTGGATTCATAGGAAACATCCAAGTTATCAGATGCGCAATCTCGCGAGTACATCTGATAACACAATTTCCTTTACTGTATATCTTCTTCTTATCGTTCAAGTACGATAGTTAATCGTTCAAGTACGATAGTTAATCGTGAAGTGTAATCAATTTAATAAGCAAATTTTCAATTTTAGACATTGCATGCCGCTGGCCAGATGGACATTCTTCGTAACTGGTTCACGCAACTTGTACCCCGTGCAAAACAGATTAAACACGAATCGACAGTCATTATCCTGAAACGGATCGTACAGAAGCATCAGAAAATCATCGATTTTTCAGAATGCATCGAGAGTCTCTACACGCGGATTGCGTTTCTGATATTCACGTCAAACATGACAATGATTTGTTCATTGGGCTTTGTGATCGTAACGGTAAGATCGTTGTATGTCACAACTACAGAAAAGATATTTAAGCAAATATAAGTATATATAGTAATTTATTAAATTTCATTATATTTTTACGTACGTTAATTTTATACTTTATTCATTCTATCTCCCTGTCGCTATACATCACGCACCCCTTGTCACGTACGTCTGTGAAATAGAAAATTACGTGTGGTTCACAAATGCATTAAATATCTTTCTGCGTGTCGTTTCTACACGATATTGCAGGCAATCGGCAGTCCCAACGCAGTTGAACAGATAGTGCGGTCGCTTTTATTCTACACCATAACAAATCTAGAAGCGTTTATATTTTGCTTCGCTGGGGAATATCTGAGCAACAAGGTTAGCGAAAAAAAAACAATCGCAACAGTGACAAATAAGTGACGGCACTATAATATTCGATGTTTTAAAACATTGTTTAGAATTAGTTGCACTTTCGGGAGAATTTTCGAAGGCTACGTTTACTTTCTTACCAATGCCTCTTTCGCTCGCCTATTAGTATGTGCATATATAAGTACAAGTAATTCCAAACACCGTTTTAAATGTTTAAAAACATCGATTGCATCGTTTCTATCTTCGCAGAGCAAATTGGTCGGCATCGCAGCTTACAACACACCTTGGTATGCTTTGGCGCCCAGTGACAGCCGAGTTATGTTGATTATTATATTAAGATCGCAAAAGAAACTGACGCTCACAGCAGGCAAGATGGTGGATCTATCCCTAGAATCCTTCGCGAATGTAAGATTTATATACACAAACAATAACACGTTACTCTGTGTGCACTTAAAACTCCGAGAGGATTACATAGAATTTTCCTAGGCACAACTTCGTGTAAAAACTATTTGTTGTCACAGATATTCTTAATTCGCAACTGATTGCTGCACGTATTTTCAACACGAATTTTCAACACGAAGTGCACACTAACCTATGACGTTATTGTGAATGATGAGATTTTATTTTACCAATAATGTAAGAGGCAATATTTTTTTTTTAGATCATGAAAGCCTCTGGATCTTACTTGTCGGTGTTGTTGGCGATGCAATAAAAGCTTAAACTCGGCTAGTCAATTATTTTGTAATAAACAATAATCGCAGGACACCGAGTTATTCATGAAAATTGAAGGTTATAGTCTCTGATATTGTACATAAATAACATATTCCATTCATAAAGAGAGGAATGGATCTTGTCATAAAAAAGTCCACTCGTGGAAAATGTATTGTTGCTTCTTTTCCGCGAAGACGATAGGCTATCCCGATATCGACCTCGATGCGAGTCGTTGTCCACTTCAGCTCGCAAGCAACAGTCACCGTAGTGGTTATACGTTTTGAAAGTTTGTATGTAGGTGTTAACACACTCGTGTGTGAAACAATGCTGGCCTGTAACTACAAAGAGTCAATTTCTCTATCGAAGTACGTTTATCGGCATGGTGCAGAAAGAGACGCAAAGTCGCTTTATCGGTTACATATCATATTAAGATATTAAGACTTTGCGTTTCTCCGCCTCTCCTTGCCAGAAAATATAAAGAACATAATATAAAGTATAACCGGAAAATATAACATAATATAATATAAAGTGATTACCGACCCAACATTTCAATTCACTGGTAAATGCCCGCCCAAACAATTTATTGATAAAAAGTTCCTCTAAAATTGTGTTAGAAAACAGATTGGCTGAGAAACCACATTTAAGATACTTTAATTGATAAAAACCAGAGAATGTGGTACAAGGAACACACGGGGTACACACCACATTATGCTTAATGGAGAAATTTTCCGTCAGTCCGTATAACACACGTAAACATTCCACATGCACTTTCTCTAATAATTGTAAATCCGGTCCCTTCGAAATTGTATATATATATTCCCGCGGCATGAACGTATCTACGTCGAGCACCGGAGGCGACATGTACTCGCACGTTAGTTTTTCGATTCTTCAATAAGTTGCTCAATTCCTGCGGGCTGCAAAACTTTCCGGTAAGTGATGAGGGCTTATGACCGGTGCCCCTCGCGGGAGCATATACCATGCGATATCTATGTCCGTACGAATCATTGCATATTTAAATCGCGTAGCTCACGATTGCAGTTCAAAGCAGCGATAATAGCACGCGACAAAAGAGAGATGACTGACTTGTTCGCTTTTTTCGCATCGAGGAAGAAAAAACAAACTACAAGACGAATATATTCGACAATGCCCTGCGTGCGTATGGCATGCTGGAAAATATTTAATGAAAGGTTCTCATTGGTCGATTGCACAAGGGTGCACACGTTTGATAACCTCTTAAAACCTCCCAGTCTGTACACGTTTATTCTGCGATATACGTCGGGCCATCATCGAGGAAGAGAAGAAGAAATATATTTTGTCAGAGCGGGTCTCTCCTCAATTTTTCCGAGGTTTTTCACTTGGTTTCCCTGTGACTCTTTCACGGACTTACACTCGTATCCACACACGCAACACCGGAGGGGGGGGGGGGAAAAAATGATAGCCCGTAGAACTACGCTTAATCGCACGCTGAAATTTATGTTCGCTCTATACGGTATTTGGCCGGGCATGTCCTACGTTCTGATCTACAGATTATTTTGGGTCGTCGTGTTAGCGTTCATCGAATACTGTCATTATTACTACTTTCTGGAGAATGTCTACACCGCTGACTTCCTCGATCTTGTGGACTGCGTATGCAGCTTTCTGCTGTACAACAAAATGATTATAAAGTTTATCCTGTTTTGGTTGAATCAGCAGTAAGTGCAGCGTTCTTCAGACTCATATATATCTTAACGATTACATATTGTTGTTTTTGTCAGAATATATCCGAATATATTGCATGAATATATTGTCAGAATATATAATTTATATCCTGTTATCTGAAAAACATCTCCTCGAAATTAGGACATTGTAAATATTCGTTAGGATTTCTTACGATTTTCATCCATACGAGTGTGTGTAAAGTTGTATATCGTACAAGTAACTATAATTATAATACAATCATGATAAATTGCAATCCTGGTTATAATGTTAATGTGTACATGACGTCTGATTACTCGTATCGCAATATGCATTTCTGTAGACGACAATTACAAGATATCGAAAGCTTCATAGTTGTCAACTTTTGAATCAGTGTTTATTTTTCTCAAAAACCCGAGTGATTGTTCAGTCGCGTGAAATTGGAGATTATCCCGTGATCACGTGTAATCGCATAATCGATGAATACGATCGTTTGCAGAAACCTTATCAAGATCATGTCGATAATGACAGACGATTGGAATGATTGTGCCAAGAGCGATATCGGGCTTCGAGAGATGGAATACAAAGCGAAAATCTCAGATTGCCTTATAAATTCGATAGTCATGCTTCACGCGATAGAGACTTGTGCATGTTGTACCGGCACTATGCTCAAAATCATTCAAGTCACCAATCGCACGGAGCAGCTGACTTATATGCACAAGTTCGATATGCCCTTCGACGTTCACACGCAACTTATGTACAGAAGCATATTATTCGCAGAATTCATCGCTGCGTTGACAATCGGCTGTGCAGCTGGTGCGACGAACATATTCGTGTTGTGTCTGGTAAGCAGGGTGAGCTTGTCGACAAGGAGGCGGCGATCCTCTGTTTTAACATGATAAACGTGAATTAACGTAATAATTAAACTTAACTAATTGAATATCTAGCAACTTTCGTATATGTCTCGTCGCCTACGTCGCAAAGAAATTTTATGCCAGACTGGTAGCCGTGCACAACAAACTAATTCCTTTTCTGTAGAAGTCAAGTACGATAGTCGTGAAGTCTGATCAATTTAATAAACATAATCTCTAATTTTAGACGTTACATGTCGCTGGCCAGATGGACGTTCTTCGTAACTGGTTCACGCAACTTGTACCCCGTGCAAATGAGAATAAACACGAATCCACCGTTATTATGCTAAAACGGATCGTACGAAAACATCAGAAAATCATCGATTTTTCGGATAGCATTGAAAGATTTTACAATCTGATCACGTTCATGCAGTTAACGTCGAATATGATAATGATTTGTTCATTGGGCTTTGTAATCTTAAGGGTAAGATCGTTGAATATCACAAACAGAGGAAAGATACGCAGGAAATATAAGTATACATTGCGGCTTTATTAAATTTTAATCTATTTTTATTTACGCAAATTTCATTCTGTATTAATACTTTTTCCCTGTCGCCATTCATCATGCACCTCTCATCACGTACGTCTGTGAAGTAGAAAATTACGTGTGATTTACAAATGCATCAAATGACTTTCTGCCCGATATTGCAGTCGCTCGACAGACCCAACGCGGTAGAATTGATAGTGCGGTCCTTTTTGTTCTACGTCATAACGAATCTCGAAGCGTTTATATTTTGCTTCGCCGGGGAATATCTAAGCAATAAGGTTAGCGATGAAAAAGCAATCGCCACAATGACGAACAAGCGATGACATCACAATATTTGTTTCAAAGCACTGCTCAGAATAAATTGCACTTTCAAAACGATTTTCGAGAGCTACTTTCGTGCATTTCGTGTATTTTCGCGAATTTTTTCTCTCTCGTCTAGTTCTTATCGAAATTAAAGTTCTATCGTTGTAATTATAATTGTATAATAGTCTAATTTGATTGGTATTTAGCGTAGAAGAATATGGAAAATGGAAGATCAGTTTCAAAAAGATAAATTTTCAAAAATTAGTAAATTCTCACTGATCTTATAAAATTTTTTCTGACCTGAGGCCAAGCGCAACGAGGAGCATACGAAGAGTTACAATTTGCTGACACAGCAAATTTTATGCTGTCGCAGATACGTCTATCAGTTATTGTGAACACTCATGTGGGCAGCAAAACAATGTATATTTTAAATGTACTAATTGCCACTCGCTGAATTATTTTTGTTGAAAATACAAATTACTTTGCTGTAAGAACAAATTAGTAACGTAGAAAAATTTTATTTTGTTCCAATAGCGAATTAACATGTCCCAAGATTCAATTCAGCAGAATTTTTCTATCTCAGCTACAAAACTGTTGTTCCTTTAATTACGAATAATTTGCTAATTTAGTTATGCCGGACAAATTTTATCGCTATTCAATATGCAGCAACAAGTATAGTTACGCTACAACAAAATTATTTTTCTCCGCGCATTGTTCACATGCGACACACACATATATGTACATAATGACGAGCGGGAAAAGCAAGAATAAAGAAGTAGACGCACACTTCGAAAATCTCTTCGAAAGTGCAAGTAATTCCGAACACCGTTTTAAACGTTCAAAAGCGACTGCATTGTTTCTATCTCCGCAGAGCAAATCGGTCGGCAGCGCAGCTTATAACACACCTTGGTATAATTTGAAACCCAGTGACGGCCGAGTTTTGTTGATTATTATATTACGATCGCAGAAGCAACTGACGCTCACAGCAGGAAAGATGGTGGACCTCTCCCTAGAATCCTTCGCGAGTGTAAGATTTATATTTACAACTAATAACATGTAATTCTGTGTGCTCATAACACTCCGAATACACATAATTTTCCTCGACAAATCCTCGCGTAAAAACTACTTATTTTCACAGTTATTCCTTATTCGCAACTGATTGCTGCGCGTACTAAATTTTCGATGCGAGAAGTGTACTAAGCTATGACGTTATTGTAAATTATGAAATTTTATTTTACCTATAATTTAAGAGGCACTTTTTTTTTTTAGATCATGAAAGCCTCTGGATCATACTTATCGGTGCTGTTGGCAATGCAATGAAAGGTTAAACTCGGCTGGACAATAATTTTTTAATAAACAATAGACGCAGGATAACAAGTTACTCGTAAAAATCACTAGTTATAGTTTCCGACAATGTAGATAAATAACGTATTTCTTTCACAAAGAAAGGAGTGGATGTAGTCGTAAAAAACTCCACTCGTGGAAAGTCTATTGTTGTTCCTTTTCCGTGAAGATGATTGGCTATCCCAGAATCTCGATTTCAATGCAAGTCGTCGTCGGCTCGCGGTTGTCACGAGCGATTGTCATCGTAGAAATTATACGTTTTACGTGATTGCATGTAAGTGTAAAAATATTCCCGCGTGAAACTATGCTAGCGTGCCTGCAAAATGTTAATTTCTCTATCGAAGTACGTTTACCAGCAAGGTACACAGAAAGACGCAAAGTTGTTTTGTCAGCAACATATCATTTTAAGATATTAAGACATTGTGTTTCTCTACTTTTCCTTACTAGAAAACACACAAAATATAAGGTCTAGTAAACAGTAATCCATTATTTTTGTATCAAATTGGAGGCTTTATTTAACATAGTTACAATGATCCGATTTAGGTCAAATATGCACCGTTTTGTCCGATAATTTATTGCCATTTCGAATTTCATTATGCCTCTCTCATAGAAACCCTCGTCCCTATTGGCAAAA
>NW_014556218.1:0-264 GCF_001313825.1 Dinoponera quadriceps
AAAATTCATAAAAAATTCAAAAATTTTTTTACCGGTTTTTCTTTCATCAAAAAAATTAAAAAAATTTTCTTAAACCTACCTCAACGATGTTTACAACATATATTTCTTTCATTGAAATCAGTTCAGCCGTTTTCGAGAAAAACCACTGTTTTTATTTTGCTTTCCCCCTCCATAACTCCCCAAAAATGCATTTTGAAGGATCATGTTTGCGGAAGTTTCATATCTCAGGGGTACCAACTAATGATACCAATTTGAGCTCGATTG
>NW_014556218.1:324-956 GCF_001313825.1 Dinoponera quadriceps
AAGAATTCACGTCTCTCTTATTTGGCGTGAAGTTTCGAGTCAATTAAACGTCTATTATATCCAAAGAAATTTATATTAATTTAATCAATTATAAAATTGGCACTTTTTAACATTGCTGAAAGTGGGAATGGTAGAAAATATAATGTTTTAGCGAGAAATTGTTGAACTCAAATTCGTTGAATTCAATTCGTGTACCTTCTACTTTTCTATACATTTTACTGTTATCGTGTGAAATATGATTAATATCATCCTTTGTAACGATATTAAATTATTATAGTAAAGATAATACGACCAGCAAGTAGATATTTATCTTATTTCAACAATTACATTTGCAGAAACCTCCATGGGTATTTCTTTGCAAGATGCTGATCCGCTTCTGCAACAACAATATCGTCAAGCTGTTCACAGTATCGGTAAAATTTTGATCCAAAGGTTATTTTTATTTTAATTTATGAATACGATTATGTGAAAAAATGTCAACGTATATAATTTATATATAATAAAATTCATTCTTAAATATATTTAGCTTTGTACTATTGTGTTTAGGTTTTTCAAGCCGTGGCTTTTAAGTCACACAATATTCGGTTTAATGTCAATGGGTAGAATGCATAATAAATATTTAAACATCTTGC
>NW_014556219.1:0-450 GCF_001313825.1 Dinoponera quadriceps
AACTGTATGCAATTTCGTGAATCAGATTTTTTTGCTGTATCTTGGACATGCTTCGTAAATGATACATATTTTTCTTTTGTTATCGGCAGCACATTGATCGAGCCTTCAAATGCATTTGCTATTTCCATGATAATAAAATGTAAATTGTAGCCAGATAAATTATGGAAAACTATTGGAATGTAATATGAATGTTTATAATTTAAATTGCACTTTGAATGTGCGAGACCTCTATACCGTCCGGTGAGATGGCAATGATCGCGTACGCGTGTATCCTCTTTCTCGATCTCTTTCTCGCACACGTGACAGTGCGTTGCGCTATTAAATGTTGCCAACTGTTTGTTTGATAAAGTTTCCATGGGGACATTTGTTGATAACACTAATTTTACGCGGTGCACGAACTTTTCGAGTTGCTCGACAAACCACGAGACGCAATCACTACCGCGACGGCTT
>NW_014556220.1:0-2252 GCF_001313825.1 Dinoponera quadriceps
ACTAACTACGGGCCCCGCGGTCGGCGTCGCCGTCCGCGCGTCGGCCACTCGACCCGAGTTCGTCCCGATCGGGACCGGCAGCTCCGAGGTGATTTAAGTCGGAGGCCGGGGGGGTCCGTACGGTCGCCGGCGTCAGTCGGCGACCGGCGCAAAAAGGGGAAAGGAACGGAAAAAAAGAAAAGAAAAAGAACCGCGACCTCGCCAGCACTTTCCTGTATTTCGCCCGTTTCTCTTTATTTCAAACCGCGACAACTATATACAACTTAACGCGCTCGTTACCCCGCCGCGGCGGACCCGAGACGTCCGCTTCTCGCGTTTGCGTCCTGACCGGCCGTCGAGCCAAGAGGCCGGGACCTCGCACGCCACGATAATCCCCAATCACAAAATATAATTAACAGATAATAGAATGCGGTGAGGCGGCCTTACAATTGCGGGCTCCCGGGCGGCTGGTCCTCGTCGGTAATCCTCTCTCTCCTGCTCTCTCGCTCGCTCGTTCTTTCGCTCCCTCGATCGCTCGCTCTCTCCCTCGGGTCACCGCCAAGGGTCTGTCAGTGCCGGGACTCCTTCACCAAGATCACACGCGTTCTTCCCGGTACGGCAGCAAAAAGGGCGAAAACGACAACGTGAGACGGTAGAAGGAGCTCTCTCTCTGTTTCGACGACAGCTCTCACTCCTTGCAAAACGATAACTCTCACTCTCGTTGGTAACGATAACTCTCCAACCAACTCAAAATTTTGTAACCGACAAGATCGTAGCGAACCGCTACCTCTTCCCCCTTCCTTTTCGGCAGCCGAATCTTTGCCGAGTCGCCTCCGAGCCCGCCGCTCCACCGCCGGTCTTTCCCGGCGCGGTCCCGCGGCTTCGGGCTCCGTTGTCCTGAGCGCGACCTCGGCCCGCCGGCCCTACCGCCGTCGAGGGGTCGAAGAGGTAGCCCCGGTGGTGTCGGCAGCGGCCCCTCGTCGGTCATCTCAGAGCGGAGGGCGGCGGGGTCCTTCGTTTGGCGGTCGACGTTCCGTCCTCTTCTCGCCGCCCCCTTGGAGCGGGGTGTACACTCGGACGAGGCGCGGGGCTCGCCTCTACCGCTACTGCGCGCCCGCGGCGCGCGGTCTTCGCTAACTCAAAAAAACAAACTACAAAAAAAAGTAATAACATTAATTCGGCGCGCTCCTATGAGCACGCCACACGCCTTGCGATAGGGCCTTCGCCCTTGGGACGGGCGCTCCGAGCCGCCACGTCACAGTATACAAGGGTGGATAGATCACAGCCTCATCGGAAGCCTTATGACACATGTGGGCGGCGTGTACTCGTATCTTTTCATAAACCGCTTCATCAAATTTGTTAGTTATAATCATAAGAGAAGGAATCCGTTGCTATCTAGGTACCCAGTATGGACATATACGTGCCTAACGTAGAGGCGGCAAGATATCTTAGTTATATAAAAAAAACGAATCTATCGTCCCCGGGGTACCCAGGATGTAAATAAACTACATACCTTACATGAAGGCGGAATGAATGATAAACGCCTGGGGAACTATACGGTACGTTTAACGGCGGCCAATGTACTCTTATCTTTGTTACAGTAGCGCTTGTTCGAAATCCGTCTGTTTCCCAATCATATAATTAAAAAGAGAGATTCATAGTTTCCGGTACACCTAGGACGTAACATTAGCAAAGTTGTTAGAAAATAATAGCAGTTTTCTAGTTTTCTTTTTAATATAAGTAATCTGGATATGACACTTATTACCTAGGAACAAAAATCGTGTTACATAGTTAATGAATTATGTATCCAAGAATCTGTTTTTTCCTGAAAATAGTAATATTATATTGTGGTATGTTGGAAAAATAATAAAATATCTCATTTGCTTAAAATATGTTAAGGGAATCTTGATGTCGTCCTATTTTAACGCAAATTTTTTAGTACTATACTTGTCACTGACTGTATAGAATTAAGAGGTTAGGCCAGTCTAGGATTTTCAAAAAATCGAAAATTTTTTGTTTTGCTTAAAGTACACTTTAGGGTCCTAAAAACATTATTCAATTGGTAGAATAGTGAAACAAAAATTTTTTTCCTGTCCAATCCGTTGTAGTGTCGAAGCGTGCGGAGCGGGCGACGAGCGCATTTTTTACCTGCCGCGGCGGGCTTCCTTTTGTCCCCTTTTTGCGACTCTTACCCTCTGCACTAATGTACTAACGGGGCTTGAGAGCTCTAATGGTTCCTCAAAAGGTCGTTAGGAAGTGCTAGTTCATCAATA
>NW_014556221.1:0-938 GCF_001313825.1 Dinoponera quadriceps
TGTTCTTTTCTCTAACTTTAAGTGCGCAAAGTAAGAACGTAAAATAGTTCGTCAAACCTACATTATTTAAAAGAGTTTCTACAGCCTGCTCAGTACGACCAGATACAAATACAAGTCTTAGCAAGCCATCCGTTTCTCCGTTATTGATTTTATTTTTAGGATTCGATTTCAACAGTATGTGACAATATGCACCACCAAATACGAAAGAATTAACACCAACGTAACCACCTTCCCAAGAAGTAGGCTCTGTGACGATCTTTAATCTACTTTCAATTAGGGAAGTATGTTTTTTTCGCGGTGTTTTAAAGTGTATAGTTAATGGGATTATACCTGTTTCCATCGCTATTAACACCTTCAAACCGTTTCGATATATTAATTATAACAGAAACAACAGAACCATAACTATAGATTGATTAAGTGTAAAAAAATGTCTCAAACATTATTACATACACGTAGTTTAACTTTTAAAGGCACCGTTAAAACAAACATATTCACATACCTTTGCCATTTGACAGAGACCACNAAGCCCGTTAATAAAGGACTGGTCCTTTTTAAGCATAGTGCTTGATCGATAGCGTCTACTTCTACCGGATCTCCTACCGGAGTACCAGTTGCATGGGCCTCTATGTAGGAGAGCATTTCGGGTGTAACACCGCAATCATCATAAAATTCTTCTAATATTATCAGAATTGGGAAACCGTCCTGAAATACCAGAGATCACAATTTCCTCCTTTGGAAGGACTTTCGCATATGGATTCTACCGTTTGCTGCTTTCCATCCTGCAGGCTCGCTAAAATAATTATAAATTGATTTAAACCGGAAGGAGGAGGATTTTCAAATTTTTCCGGCAGGATGAGTATAACGGTCAAAATGGGCAGCAAATGAACTTGCAATTTTATTTTGCAGACAAATTTTGCATTTGAGAAATGTATTAAAAA
>NW_014556222.1:0-404 GCF_001313825.1 Dinoponera quadriceps
GAAAGTACGGCGGGTGGGGTAGGACTTCCCATTTCAAAGTTTCCAATTATGTCTTGACCACTTTTGCAATATGGGGTCGAGCATTGTCATGCTGCAAAATCACTTTCTCGTGTCTCTCGGCGTAATGCGGCCGCTTGTCTTTCAATGCTCGGCTCAAACGCATCAATTGAGTTCGATACCGATCGCCTGTGATTGTTTCAGTATGTTTTAATAGCTCGTAATACACTACGCCGAGCTGATCCCACCAAATACAAAGCATTACCTTGGAGCCGTGAATGTTCGGTTTGGCCGTCGATATGGAAGCATGGCCGGGAACTCCCCATGATTTTCTGAGCTTGGAGTTATTGTAATGAATCCATTTTTCATCTCCAGTCACAATGAGATGCAGAAATCCTTTTCGTCTT
>NW_014556223.1:0-11637 GCF_001313825.1 Dinoponera quadriceps
TAAAACTTGGCTTGATGAAACAGTTCGTCAAAGCTTTGGATAAAGAAGGTCAGTGTTTTAAATACATAGCCAGTGAAATGCCAAAACTAAGTGAAGCCAAGTTAGAAGCAAGAGTTTTCGATGGTCCACAGATCCGAGTCTTCTTTAATGATGCAAATTTCACAGCTCACATGACAAAGAAAGAGAAAGCTGCTTGGATCAGTTTTCGCGAGGTAACTCAAAATTTCTTGGGCAATAAAAAGAGCCCAAAATATAAAGAATTGGTTAGTACTATAGTACAAAACTATCAAACTTTGGGCTGTAATATGAGTATAGAGCTACATTTCTTAGACTCACATATTGATTTCTTCCTAGGAAAACTCGTCGATTACAGCGAAGAACACGAGGAGAGATGTCATCAAGACATGAAAGATATGGAGAAGCGTTATCAGGGAACATGGGGTGATACTATGATGGCAGACTATTGCTGGAATTTAAAAAGAGATACAGACAAAAATCATAAACGGCATTCACTCCGTAGATCTTTTGAAAGTAAACAAGTGCGTTATCATAAAAGATCTAAAGTAGATGAATAAATGTAGTAACTTCATTGAGTTTCATTTTTTATAATTTAATCGTTCTATCACATATAGTCAATTTAACTTCTTGTTATTTTAGTTTTACTATTCGTGTGAGGCAAGGGGAACACACTTTAATAAAGCACCCCTAACAGTGAGAGGCAAGGGAACCTCACTTTTATAAAGCGCCCCGAACAGTGTGAGGCAAGGAGAACATAAGTTAATAAAGCACCCCAAAAGGAGCAGAAGCCTACAACGTCCTCGTCGTTGTTCCTGGGTTCGGCAAAATGTAGATTCTCCCTGCGAAAGTCTCGTACTCACCGGATTATGAGGTTCCGGATTTATAGGGTTATTGAAAAATGTGGGTTTAAGGCTTAAGAAGCATATATCGTACATACTTTGTTTCAGAGCTTTAACGCGCATAAATCTTTTTCTTACTGGGTTCTGAGGTTTTCGGGTTATAGCATTTTGAGTATATGGGTTTAAGGAGTTATGGGTTTAAGGAATTAAGGGATGAAGGGATTAAGATGTAAAAGGGTTCGGGAATTATTGGGATTAAATGATCAATGGATAGAGGATTTATTGGGATTTCGGGACTTTCTTTTTGAAGTTATGAAAAATCCTGACGTGATGGTGTTAAATGGACCCCGAATTTGGATTCAGCGACCCCAAAAACATATGATAGACATAGTCAGATCCCAGGAGAAATTTTGTGATTTTTTTTTGTGGAGCTGTGTAATGAAAGCGTGTTTGATTACGTAGCTCAAATCAAAGAAATATGAACCGCCATTATCGATCTTCAAACAGAATCTCAAGGCGTACTCGATAGTCATACCGCTTAGATTACAACGTGCTTGATATTTTCACTAACGGGTTACCTTTGGAATTATTGATACGCGTAAAAATGGAAGGTTTGATACGAGGAATTTACGATTTAGACGAAGCTTTCATGCGCGCAGTTCAAGTATCGAAAACTATAGAAATGTAAGCATTGCGCCAAAAACCGGCATACGTCACCCGACCTGCTCCCCCTTCACGCCGAGATATCCCAAGCCAGATTATCAATCCTCTCCTAGCCGTAATCGAATTTTACAAAAACCGCAAACCCCCTTTTATGGGGGCCCTGATTCCCGGAAAATGAGTTCTGAATGCCCCTTCTTCGAGCTAATATTGTAAAGCGTTGGGTCATGTAATGAAAGATTGTCGAAAAATCGTAAGTCGTTAGAAGCGACGCCGAGACCGTCGCAGAGTAAAGACGAGTCAGAAAATGCGATTCGCGTTCCGGTCACAGCTGGCGCCCGCTGGGATGCGAAACACACGGGTCGTCCGCCTCAGAAGAATGTGTAATTCGCGGATCAGATAAAAAACTAGTATCAACACTCATTATTTTTGCACCGAGAAACATACCGAAAATAATTCTAACCTCACAAGATTTAAACGACCCTTATATTTTTATTATCGACTCCGGATCCGACGCAAATTTGTTACAAAATAGTATTGTTAAACCGCATGTCAAACTAAATAAAGAACGAACTCTGTTGTTGCAAGGCATCGCGCCTGGATCCATACGAAAACTTAGTATCTCTTACGATTTCTTTGATGGGAAGTCCCACCGAATTTCATGTACTCCCAGATCATTTTGTTTTTTCCCACCCTGGAATCATTGGAAAAGGTTTCCTGAAACAACATAAGGTAAATGTCGACTTCGAGAAAAAATATGTGCGTTGAGATAATATTGAAATTCCTTTTGCAGAAACAAATCGAATTAATGTCAAACCAAGGTCAGTTGTTCCATTTCATGGTAACGTTGAAAACCCTGAAATACAACAGGGACATGTTCCTACACTTGATACACCGCAATGCGTGTTCGCCGGAAACGCCATCGTTACTAATAAAAATGGAAAGGCCCACCTACGATATTTTAATATGACCGAGGAGGAATATGATATTTTGATCCCCTCGATAGAGCTTCTTGAATACAGCCCCCTCAGCTCCGAAGTGAATTTCGACTTAGGTACGAAAGAATCTTGCGGAGACATGTCCCTTCCTTTTCTTGTTCTTGACACACACACATTGGATACACAGAATGGACCCGGCTGAGGCGCGGAGCCCCTCATGTGGTACTGTTGACCCAACAGTCTCTGGTCTTTTGCTCACATTACACACACAACACATAACTAACTCAGACACCGGAATCAACGTGGACTAAGGTACAACGTTTAATCGCGGAGCCGTCGAAACCCCAAAGAAAACGATGACCGCAGGTCTCTTGAATAATAACGTTAACCGTGCTGACGAAGTTTTAAAACTCTTGCGATTAGAACACATGAATTCAGAAGAAAAAAATAACGTAGAATCTCTTGACCGAGAATACGCTAACGGATTTCATTTACCAAAGGAAAAAGTTGACATGGTGTTTTGCATGGGTGGTCCACGTCGAACCCTGGTGTCGGTTGACCAGGTCGTCTGGTAAGCTCCGCGGTTGTAAGTAACGTCGTCACGGTTTTCGCATTTCTGCTGCGGAACCGCAGGCTGCAGTACGGCGAAAATCTAAGGGGTGGTTCACAAAGGGGGTCCCCGTCGATCCACTGTCACGTCCTCGGGCCTTCGAGAACAAGAACGCTGCTCTCCTTTTAGTTTTGGGCCTACCTGCATTCACCGGCAATAATTCGGGAAGGTTGAGAGCACCCGCCGCTTGTATAGGTAAATAATGGGAAAGGGGCGTTGGACAGGCAATAATTAATAACAATTTTGATATTCGAATATCATTACATTTATTCAAAAGTTAATTAACTTGTTGAGGGCTGTTATTATAATTTTTGTTGTTTCGTCGAGTTCGATATGGCGTGTGGTATGATATAGTAGTGAACGCTCGGGGCGCTGCGTCATCGCGGATAAGACTTTTAATTTATTGTAATGTTAAATAAATTTTATTGTCCCTTTATAATGTAAGGATTAGGGTGCGGCTTTTAGTGAATGTTGTCGGTCGGCGATTGTGAATCTTATGAGTTATAATTTATAACATTTGGTTTTTTAATTGTTAAATAATTATGCAAATGAGAATTTTTATATAAGGCGGAGCACGTAGTGTATAATGCGTGAATGCATTATAATATATATCGCGGCTCGTAGTGTAAAGTATTTTACAAAATGAATTTAATATTATGCTTTTGGAATTTAACGCTTGTTCTTTTATTATTGACGGTTGATACTGTAAGTTAGAATATAACAATTAATAATGTATAATTATGTATTTTGTTTTTAATAAATAAAGCGGAATATTAAATTGTATTGGTTATAATAGTGTCATAATTATCACGAATTTCCTTGCTCTGAGTAATTATTTAAATTATATTAGGTTAAGGAAAAAGAAATCCATTATTTTTACATGAATTTCAAGACTTTATTTAACATGTTTCGAATTGTCCGATTTGGATCAAATATGCACCGTTTTGTTTTATAATTTGTTGCCATTTTGAAGGTAAGTTCATATTGCCTCTCTCATAGAAGCCTTGGCGCCTATTGGCGAAAAACTCTAGTAATCGATTTTCACAATCTTCTCTTGATGCCAATTTCTTATCACTAAGGAAGTTTTGCAATGCAAGAAAAACATGGTAATCGCTTGGCACCGGACTATATGGTGGATGCGTCAAAACTTCTCAACCAAGCTCCCGGAGTTTCTGGCGCGTCACTATAGACATGTGTGGACTGGCGTTGTCCTGATGGAATATAACACCTCTCCTGTTGGCCAATTCTGGCCGTTTCTGGTTAATCGCTAGCTTCAAACTGTCCAGTTGTTGACAGTAGAAATCCGAATTTAGTGTTTGGCCATATGGAAGCAACCCATAATAAATGATTCCTTTCCAGTCCCACCAAATGCACAGCAGAACCTTCCTGGCCGTTAGTCCTGGTTTGGCCACCGTTTGAGCTGCTTCACCGCGCTTTCACCACGATCGTTTGCGCACAATGTTGTCGTATGTAACCCATTTCTCTTCCCCAGTCAACATCCGTTTAAGAAATGGGTCAATTTCATTCCGTTTGGCCAAGCCTTCGCAGATGGAAATTCGATCCATAATGTTTCTTTGTGTTAACACATTAACGGCGGGCGATCTCGACGAAAGTATGCTAGGTAGCGCGGCGGCCGCCCGCCTCGTTTTTCGGCCTAGAGCGGGCGATATTTTGTGTGATCATAAAAACTTTAAGGTACAGTCGAGCTAAATCGTATTACTACGACTCCCGCCTTTAAGCCGCAGTCGAGATAAATCGTAGTACTACGACTCCCGCCCTTAATGTGTTAATTGGTGTGGCACCTAAACGTCGAACTTCTTTTTGAATTCAGCTTTGTGCAAATGGTTTAAAACTGTTTTATGGTCGTTCTTTAGCTCGTGGGCGATGCTACGACTGCTAACATGCCGGTCAACTTCGATTATTTCTGTGATTTTATCGACATTTTCGACAACAGGCCTACTTGTGCGAAATGCATCTGTAACATCAAAAATACCTGAACGGAATCGACGAAACCAAAATTGCACGTAATTGGTTTTTACAGTATCGGCACCATAAACACCATTCACAATTACAGCCGCCTGGCTTGCATTTTCGCCTTTATCAAAGAAAAACTGTAAAATATACCGTATTTTCTCTTTGTTGACTTCCATTTTTAACACCCTGTAACTCACAATTGAATGGACCAAACAAAAAGCAACAAAAGAATTTTTGTTGTGCGAAATGTCACCTTTTAAACGAACATAATTCTGAAATTGTTTGATCGATACTTTACGATATATCGATCACTACAGCCATCTACCAAAAAAATAATCGATTTCTTTTTCCCCAACCTAATATATTTTAACCATTTTAAACGTCCGTGGCAAAAATCTCGAAAAATATAGAAGATACGGAAAAAATGTTTCAGGTAAAAGTTGCACGGTTCGAAAGGAGTCACATGGAAAAAATATCGAATTGACCTTGAATGATCTTCTTAAGGTCAAGTCAATGCGATCTATGTTTTTTTTTATAGAACCTCCAATTCTTTATTAAGTTACATTCTTGTAACTCTTGTCGAGACGTTTTCAAAATACTACCTACTTTTGTCTTTTGCCTTGTCACGCTCTGCAACGACAATAATTATTGTCCGCTTTGCAGGATTGCTTTCTTTGATCCCGCTTTCGCGGCAGCGGACCCACCTTGGATAGTTCAGTATTAGTGTATTGCTTTTAACTTTTCACTATCCCGAGTGTATCGTGGCTCTTTCACTTTCTTCCACGATACACAGGGAAATTTGAGGAAGGGTCGGAGAAACTATAACTATTTAGGACGAATTTAAAAACGAATTTATCATGCAAATAACTGTTCTGTTTTAACTCGCTGACTTATTTTCGAATAGAGTAATCCGATATCCGGGCGATCCTATAAAGTTTTTATCAAGAGCGATCCCTTGCCCAAGACGTTCCGCGAGATACTTTTTGGCGACGGATCTAAACAGCTCGACGGCAACTATGATAACGCACGTCGTGCTAACGAAAAAAACTCTCTTCTGCGGTTTGGTTACGCTAATTTCGCCGGATTTCCTAATGGGCGCCAGCCGGCTTTTCCCGGCAGTTATTTATTGTTTTCTAGTCAGTCCTGTATAACACCCGTTTTAGCTCGTTCAGCAGAAAATAATTTCAAAAGCACGTGATTTTAATGACACGGCTCAATACAATACAACACAATACAAGCAATATTGACAAATAACATCCAAGGACTGTGTAACCACCGACTAAAGAAGGCAATCGAGTCTTGCGCCCAGAATCCCTAAACTTGAGACCCTTTCGAACACGGCTTTCGTCGCCCTGTGACCTTTGTGGCCCCAAAATTTCGTACGTCCGCGCGTCCCGACCTTTAGGGCGCGATGGACTCAAAGCGAGTCCAATTCTCGGCTTACTACTCGCGCAAATGCCACCGAAAAGTGATGGCAATCGACTCGGAATTATAACGCAACTCTAATTTTTCCACATGCAGCTGTACATAGTATCTTGCTCACCCACTCTCAGCCAGAAGATTGCCTCTCCTCCTTAGGATCTCGTCCTTCTGGCTCGGCAATTTTGCCGCTCGTTCTCGTATCGAGATGTCCGTAACGTTCGCCGTCACAGTGACGACCCTGGCTTGTCACTTAGCGCAGAAAGCAACCGACGCAAGCAGCTGTCGCGCCGATCGATGCGCCATCCTATTGGCTCTCCAAGCTAGATTACGTTTATCACAGGTCCTTGCGGGAGCTCCGCGACTAGGTTCTTTTATTCGGTGTTTAGCTTATCCTCGTTCCTCCCGGGACGACTTTCAGCAACCGCTGGGCTCGCAGTATTTGAAAGAATTCTTTGGATCTCTGGTGATCAGTATATCGTCAACGTCCGGAGTTTCGTCGTCATCGCCGAACATCGTAAAATCGTCCACTTTGCGATCGTTTTTCAGGCACCACGAATTCAAGAGAAGCGGACGTTTGTTTCTTCTTCGCAAATTTATCCAAGCTTTCTGCACAGGTCCCGTCGGAGAGTGACTCTCCGTCCAAGAGTACACGTTGTAAACCACAGCCTCCGGACGCGGTGGCGGCGGCATCTGCGACGTTTCTGCCTTCGCTGTCACCGTCATCGTCAACGACGCCATCGTCGTACGAATTACCGTTCCACGCGAAGGGTCGACAGTAATCGCAACGACTGTCGTTCGAGAATAATCGATGACTCAGAACGAATATCGATCCGAACGGAGGAATGTCATCCGCTGTGTTGCGCGACAATCTAATAGTTCGCGCTCTGGCCACGTCCCGAATATTGCTTTGAACGATGCTCAGACCTTCAGTAGAAGAGAATCACCGCGTTTCACGACGTTTTTATCAAATAAACCGACTTGATTAATGGCGCTCCTAGCTTTGGCGAATGAAAATATCTGAACGAACTTCGGAAACGCGTCGATGGAAAAAAGATGTATTTGTTACAAACATAACTGGGAGAGCTATTATTTCGACGTTACCGTTTAACGGAACGACCATGCGACCGTCGGCAATCATAGCAATCTACTTTAAAACGCTCTTTGTCGAGCCGTATATATGCCCACGTCTGAATGAGCACGAGGAATTTGACCATGTTACGCTCAAAAAAGATTAAAAGTAATTAATATGAACGATGGCGCAAATGTTTTCATTTCCGCCACTGCTGGTATTTTCGATCAATTTTTTTGGTACCGAAGAGACGGTTTGCTACCGCGTTTGGACGCCACTGTTTCGTACGACGAACATTAGTAGGCCGATGTATCCGCCTTCGCCACCATTGGAAAAGAAGCCAACACCTCGCCCCCCCTCCCCGCGCCCCGACGAGAGGAACGATTCTTCGAATGCGAACGTTCACGCGATTATTGATCGAATTCGCATGTACCTTCGAGTCCAAAGAATAGCGGATGTTCCCCTTTGTACGAACGTGCAACTCGTCAAGATGTACGCCGCGCTGACTCGCGATTTGAAAATGGTCGGATTGCTTCCACACACAGCTAGGCTCGACTTCGCAGTAGTGACTTCCGATTGGTCTCGCTGTTTGATCCTTACGGATTACATCTACATGCGCAGATCGTGCACGGAACGAGGATATGGCGTGGCGGTGATAGACGGCAGTACGGTGGACATGATTACCGCAATGACGATTTGCGACGAGTCACAATATCTTCGCGGATTTGACAGCGATCATCCAATTTTTTTCTCGGCACAAAACAATTTCTGTCCAACGGTGATGGAAAATCTCTACCGAAAGTATCTCTTGTAATGATTGATGCCGTGAACTGGAAGAGGGTGGCATATCGAATATAGCGATGAACGTCCTGAAACAAGGCGGAAACGTGCTGTTGCGCACCAAAGCGTGGTCTCGAAAAGATCAAAAAGTAATGGCGAGCGTCGTTTCGCTGTTCGGAAACTTCGTCGTGCTGAAACCACCGCACTCCAGCGTTATCGAATCTGACAGATATTTGTTCTTGCGATTTTATCGCAAAGACACCGTATCAACACACCGTAGTAATTGTGGCAAACTGCTCGACTTTTAGCAAGCGGTGGATTCGCATTTAATTCTGCGCAGAACGTACGCGTTGTGCCATATTTCAAATTTCTTGAGATCGAGCAATCCACGTTCATTCCATTGCAAAGAGGAAAACTCTACGGTCTCTTGTTCGAGTACTCCAGCCGCGAGTTATCCTTACTTCTGAGAAACGAACTTCCCTTTTGGACGAAACGACGATAAAATGAACGATAAAGCCATCGCGGCGTCGGGCGAAACGCGTTTTTCAATTTCGACGACGACCGTTTTGTCGGGCGGCCGACCGCGCTGTCTAAGAACGCGTCGTCCGCCGTTGGGAGGATTAATCGAGAAAAATATACGAGTCGCCAGATTCTTGCCTCGTGACGATGAGGCTGAAATTTTGTCAAGAGCGTCGTTCGTCAAAGAAGCAATTCGGGAAGTAGTAACAAATCAACTAAAATTTTCGCGCGGTCTCGTGGAAAATAATACGTTATTGGAATGCGCAGCGATGTACTTCTCATACTTTTACGACATCACCACCGTGCATCATATCGCGTCCAGACACATCGACGCAGTTTTCGGCGTGGCTCTCGATGTCGGGCAGCGCAAACTGTACGTTTATGGCGACGAAGGAACGCTGGAGGGAAGCATGCTTCGTTTGGAATCGATTAGAATGGAGCAAGTGGTAGTGAACGATCAAATCGTATCGCCCGCCAACGTAGCTCCGATTTCACAACTAAGCGATCCTATTTTTTTTCACGTGGGCGCTATTCGCGGCGATCGAACGTATGATATGCGACGAACTGTCCGAAGCTTTGTCCGAACAAACCATCATTGAACTCGTTTTGTCGCATAAAAACGACGATGAGGAGGAACATTATCGTCGGTTGCAAAAACGTCGGTTGCAAAAACCGCCCGATCATCATACGATGGTCAATGAACGAGTACTCCCCCCTCCCCCCACTCCACATCACTGCATCCCCACCACTACCGTTCTCGCACTCGACACAACCACTCACTCGACGCCTTCCATCCACCACTCGACACCTCAATCAGCCACCACTCGACACCACAACTCGAAACCCTTCCCCCACTACCACTCGACCACCCATTACTCACTCGATCAGCAATTGTCGCGTTGCCAACCGACGACAGAATATCGTGAACGTCGTTACAGTTTGCACCTATCGAACAACTATTCGTAACAATGTTCATAAATTGTATTTTCGAAAACACATTTGCGCGGAAGATAGAGGACGACAAATCGTCAGCGATTAGAAGTAAATATCGCTTAGTCTCGTTTACACTCTGGCACCCTCCGCTGCAGAAAAGTTACGGACCGTCCAACATCATTAGACATTTCGAAGCGACGCAGTAGAGGAGTAAGGCCGGTTCTGCGCAGTTAGTGACGTCACGGCTGCGTCACGCGAGAAAGAGGGTGACTTGTAGACGCGTGGGCTGACGTCACGCGAGGGAAGGGGTGACTTGTAGACGCGGGGGCTGACGTCACGCGGGGAAGGGGGTGTTTTGTTGGCCCGCGAGAGGGCTGACGTCACGCGGGGATGTTTTACTGACCGAATAGGACCCTGCAGCGGTCGGTACCCTCCTCCGACAGTCGGTATACCCTTATCCTCGCGAAAGTCCGCACCCCTCTACCCACTCTCCCACCGATCGCGGCGACCCACGGTAGTCGCCCGCGAAGGTCCGCACCCACCCTCCCCCACAGCGGTCCGATCGGTACCCTCCCTACAGCGGCCTGTTCACGACGACCCAAGTTCACCCACTCCCCAGCGCACTCGCCCCTATATCGCGTTCACTTACATCTAAAAGGGGAAATATAGGAAAAAGGTAAGGGGGAGGATATTAAGTTAACACTTTGCGGGCCGCGCATTTATCGAAGCGCCGTTACGCTGCCGCCGGCAAGATTCACGCAGGTTCTACTGCTCGCCAACGGTGATATTTACGCAATTTTTCGATACATAAGTAGTTGGTATATAATTATTATTAAGGAAGGCACTAAAATAAGGAAAACAGTTGAAAATAATGTTTCCTGATCGTCAAACCATCACGCCAGCGTGATAGCGGCCGAAAGTCGTTGGCGAGCAAAAGTCACGCCAGCGTGACAGCGGCCGATAATCGTTGGCGAGCAAAAGTCACGTCAGCGTGACAGCGGCCCGCAAAGTGTTAAGAAATTTTTTACTATCAAAAAAATAGTTTATTATTATGAGTCCTGACGTACACACCAGAGGTCAATCACTCTCGATGGGCCTCGGGATTCATAGCCTTATAAAAACTCAAGTCAGTAACCTAGGTCAAACGAATGATACTACGTAATTTCTAGAAACATGATGCATCCAGATACCGAATACATCACAGCAACAACTTAATCACCAAGATAACACGACGGAAATTAAAGCTATTATCTTTGTATCAGAAATCACCTCCACTATTTTTCTTTATCAACTTCTTCTTTATATCAAAACCCCTTTTTTTAATAACACCTCTTCTCTGACGAAGTCGAATAGGGCCCTGCAGCGGTCGGTACCCGCCTATCGCGTTCACTTACATCTAAAAGGGGGAATATAGAGAAAAGGTAATAGGGAGGATATTAAGTTAAAAATTTTTTAATATCAAAAAATAGTTTATTTTTATTTATCAAGAGCATTTCGACCACCAGTTGAAAATTTTAAATACATTTCGCAACGCGCAGTGTTTTCGATGTTTCTCGCATCGGTATGTATTACTTGAATCAAGCTCTTGTAAAGAGGTGATATCTTCATACTGTGCATCTGTGCATTGTTTCAATGATTAAATGTCTCCGCATGTCATCGCTGAGAATATCTCGCAATCATCGCCGTTTTTCAAGTTCTTTGACGTATACTAGTGAATGTTTCTCATCTCCATTTTCTTCCATCGCATAGCGTAGGGCCTTCCTGATTAGTCACGTAATTGCACAGTACGGTATACATTCATCCACCCATAATAATCCATAATGATAAGCGGTCAACCATGAAACTTGAGACTGTTCAGATCGTTTGAGAAGATTC
>NW_014556224.1:0-785 GCF_001313825.1 Dinoponera quadriceps
TTGGACCGAAGCAACGTTTATCGGTGTTACAAAATGTTCTCAGAGGGCCAAAAAGATGTGAACGACGAAGAACGTGCCGGACGCCCGAGCACGTCAACAACAGCCGAAAACATTGATGAAGTGAAGAAAATAGTATTGGCCATTCGTCGAAACACCGTTAGAGAAGTTGCTGAGGACCTAAACATATCGATTGGCTCGTTTCATTCGATTTTTACTAATGATTTGGGCATGAGACGGGTCGCCGATAACGCCCCTGCTCACACATCGTTGCTTGTGCGCGAATTTTTGGCAAAAAACAACACACTAACGGTGTTTNCGCAGCTACCGTATTCCCTACACCTGGCCCCCTGTGACTTTTCTTGTTCCCGAAACTGAAGAGGCACCTGAAAGAACGACGCTACGCTACGATTGAGGAAATAAAGACGGCATCGAAAGAGGAGCTGAACAAAATCACAGAAAATGATTTTTTTAAGTGCTTCAAGGATTGGAAAAAACGTTGGCACAAGTGTATAATATCTGATGGGGATTACTTTAAAGGAGACAAAATAGATATTCATGAATAAATAAATAATTTTTTAAAAAACACAAAATTCGCGATACTTTTTGAACAGACCTCGTATACGAGGGTAGGGTGAAAAGTTTCCGGTTTGATAAAGAAAAACAACTTTTTCGTTTTTTTTTTCGTTTTATTTTTCAACAAAATCTCCATCAAGATTTATACATTTTTCATAACGGTGCTCTAATGCAGTGATACCATTTTTATAGTCCGATATGTCAAATCCCTC
>NW_014556225.1:0-1044 GCF_001313825.1 Dinoponera quadriceps
GTAAAGAAAATACGTTACGGATCATTGTGAAAATGAATTTTTTCAAATTAAAAATATTTCTTACATACTCCAATATTCTGAACGAGAAAATTTGTAATTTTTTTCATTTTAAGATTAATGGAGGTATCAGAAAGGAAACATGACTTTCATAAAGATCCCGTGAGTTTGGTAACTTCGCTGTTGAGCGAGTTAATGGGACAGAGGTTGGTTCTTACCGAGTAAACAACCATAAAATAATGAGTTTCGCGAACATCACGCTGTACTCCATAGCGACACTCAAAGCGTCCATCAGGTCCGACAGATTGTCGGTTCTGAAGTGAATAATGAGGTACCAGTATTGGTAAGTCTGTACTATGGTGGTACTCGCTATCCAAAAACACCGGTAGAACACCGTGTAGGGCATGNCGTATCGAAGACCGATCTTCATCGAAAGCGCGAATACGCTCGCGGGCATCTTTATTTTCTCCCGTTCTACCATATTAAAATTTGTATCAAGGCATTTATGTTAATTAGTATCGCCGTTAAATATAGACCATAAGATAGACCAGTTGAATTTTGGAATTTTCGAAATTCGACTAACAATTCGATAGAGAAGACTTTCAACGGAAAAGCACTTGAAGTGTCGGTAACTTAGCTAACATCGCGAAGCCAAGAACTATTATAGCATAAACGGCGTTGTAAAGGCCGCCTCTACGACAATTTTAAAACGACTGTGTGGGAGCAAATTGATCACGCGAGCGATCGATGATTAAACGCAGCTATAGCAAGTTATCACGGGTCAATTGCCGACGGAGAATAAGAATTACGGTGCCCCAAGCGAAGAACAGGGAATTAATTTTGCAACAATCGAACGATGATTACACGAGCGAGAAGTTACACGATCGTGGTTGTACATATCGTGGCCTTTGCATTATTTCATCTTGTCGCAAAAAATCTTTATGACAGAATAGATTGGCTGTATGAAAAATGCATAGGAGACAACTTTTCCACCTTCATTTTGCGTTAGCGGTCACGGCTTCAGAATAGTAACCAAGAATTTTCCAA
>NW_014556226.1:0-1210 GCF_001313825.1 Dinoponera quadriceps
CATGATTCATATACGAGTATATGGAACAAAATTTTAAATAATAACTGACCATAAACCGCTGATAGGGCTATTTAACGTCACTGACCCCATATCACGATTAATCAGATGGCGACTAAAATTAGAAGAATATGATTACGAAATCATTCACAAGGCCGCACGAGCAAACATAAACATCGACGCGCTTAGCAAAAACATACGACCTGTCTTAAAGATAGGTGCGTCGAAGGAGGAAGACGAACAAGTCGAAGAAAAAGAATACGCTGAAGAAGAATTTGCTTACGAGACAGAAAACCCTCGGAATTACACCGAGGAAGAAAAAAAGACAAATACTTTATGAATATCACGATGCACCTCTAGGCGGGCATCAAGGCATACAAAGAACATTAAACAGAATACGGCTAAATCACAAATGGAAAAATATGGCGACTGATATAAAAACATATATTAACAAATGTGAAATTTGCCAAAAAAACAAATTATCGCAAAAGACTAAAATGCCTCTCATTGTCACCGATACACAGCGTAAACCATTCGAGAAATGCCCATTAGACGTAATAGGACCATTAACCGTAACAGAAAATGGAAATAAATACATATTAACATTTCAAGACAATTCAACTAAATTCAGCAAAGCTATACCAATACCAAACCAAGAAACCTCCACTATCGCAAAAGAAGTCGTAGAGAAAATAATTTTGGTATACGAAATTCCCGATAAAATATTAACGGATCAAGGAACGAACTTCCTAAGCAATGTGTTTAAAAACTCTTGTAAATTATTAAAAATACAAAAAATACAAACAACAGCGTACCATCCGCAAAGTAATAGCGCACTAGAACGCTCGCATAGAACATTGGCGGAATATTTAAGACACTACATTAATAACGAACAAACAGACTGGGATGAATGGATGCCATATGCAATTTTTACATATAACACGACCCCGCATACGAGTACAGGCTATACACCATTCGAACTATTATACGGTCTTGAAGTGACATTATCCTCTGCCGTATATCTAAAATCCGAACCTGCTTACACCTTCGATGACTATGCACAAGAGCTCAAACAAAGATTACGACCGACAAATCAACTAGCAAGGGAACATATTAAAGAAGAAAAAATAAAAAGCAAACGATACTACGACCAAAAAACAAAAAGGGTCCACTACGAAGTAGGCGATAAAGTCTTATTATACGATGAAACTAT
>NW_014556227.1:0-2811 GCF_001313825.1 Dinoponera quadriceps
TTATTGTGTTATCCATTCTTACCGACAAAGACTGACACATAGAAGTTCTAACATTGAACGGCAGTGTCGCTCTCTCATGTTGACATTTCGCGAGCTTTTTCATTTGTTACAGACGCTGTGTGAGAGTGTAGCTGTATCGCAAATATCGTGAAAAATACAAAACTGCCTATAAACTAGACACGTGTAATACGGCAGTATTTTAACAAAAGCAAACCTCTTAAAAGACAGTGAATAACTTTGTTGACATACCTCCAATGTTTTACCTAGGAGACAGAGATAAATATATAAGCATCGTATACCGTCTAATATTGTGGAAAACTCATAATTAAAAGATGTATTAAGAGATACTTGACAAGAATTGTATCCTGATAAAACAATGTCTGAAACTTGGAACAACATCAAGAATTGTTAGGACTGGCTAAGGTAGCAATTGACATTGTTATTGATGCACTCTGCTTTGGATTATCCTCAGTTGTTATGATCAAAGAACTGACATCATGAATTGCATTTGCACAAGGACAAACTCCAACTTTATTCTTAAATCATGGAGAATTGCTAAAACTTGCAGTAGTGGTAATGATCTTCATAATTTATCGTTTTATGAAATATATCTTGGTCTATTTGAATTGATCAATCGTTTTAATAATATAATTTTTGTTTCACCATAGCTTCCACCACATAATATGACAGTTTTTCATCTTAAGAATACTATGGAACAACACATGTGTTTATGTTTTATAAGAGAAAACATCTATAAGGTAATAAATTGCAAATATATTTGGATGAAATATGATCTTCTTTAGAACATATTAAACTTCTTTGTAAGAATGAAAATCATATGATACATGGTGTTATAAATTCAGCTAAATTACATTTTATGAGGAAACGTCGAATGTAAAATAAATTGGAAAGAAGTTAATATCTTAACACAACTTACTACCTACTTGTGTTACTTTTTACTTCTTGCCAACATTGTTTTAGTTACTCATAACATTGTCATCAAGAATTTATACGACTTACTAAGATTGCGGAGACTAAGGTAGAAGATATTATTGAAAGTGATCCCTCTGGATTACCTTCAAATGTTAGGATAGAGAAGCTCACATCACAGATTGCTGTTGCACAAGCTATAACTTTATTCCAANTTTAACACAACTTATTACCTACTTGTGTTACTTTTTACTTCTTGCCAACATTGTTTTATTTACTCATAATATTGTCATCAAGAATTTATACGACTGACTAAGATTGCGGAGACTAAGGTAGAGGATATTATTGAAGTGATACATCTGGATTACCTTCAAATGTTAGGATAGAGAAGCTCACATATTGGTGTTGCACAAGGACAAGCTATAACTTTATTCCAAAATCATAGAGAATTGCCAAAACTTGCAGTAGTGTTAATGTTCGAGATGTTTATAATAATTTATCATTTATACATTGATCTGTTTGAATTGATCAATCGTCCTAATAATATAATTTGTGTTTCATTACAGGTTCCACCACATGACACGACAGTTCTTGACAAAGCTATTGAGCAACATGTGTGTTTTGAAAGACAAAACGTCAAAAATAAAATAAGTTGAAAACATATTTGGAATAAATATCATCTTTCTTTAGAACATACTTATTACCAACATGAAAGTATTATGATATATAGTATTACTAATTGAACTGAATTATATTATATGAAGGTGCGTTGAGAAAAAATAAATTGATAAGAAATTAATATCTTTAAACAAATTGTTACTTTTTACTACCTGACATTTTATTTCATTTAATATTCAAGTAACAACAATTCATTTGCGGTATAGCTGAAGTTATACAAATATATGTACTTAATATAAATACAGGAGAATATTTCTGTGAAATGTTTACTACACACTGTAATCTCACTGAAAGTGATTCTGACTTAACATTACTCTTCTGATATATCCAATGGTTCTCACAAGTCAAGTACGCACACTGTATAGTAGTTTACACTGTCTCTTGAAAGAGAGAGCTTCAAAGAGAAAATAAGTTGGAAACATTTGGAAGAAATATAATCTTTGTTTCAAACGTATTAAACTTATTTGTAACGATAAAAATATTATAATATGTGGTATTACAAATTGAAGTACATTTTATGATGAAACGTCGAGAAAAAAAATTAATTGGTAAGAAGTTAACATCATTAAACAAATTGTGACTTTTGTTACATAATGTCTTATTTATTATAATTTTCCAATAATAACAGAGGATTTGCAACGAAGTTGAAATTACAAAAATAGTATGTATTACATATTAATAGGGATGAATATTTCTGTGAAACTTTTATTACAAATTGTAATCTTACTTAATATCATTCGATATTTCCAAGGGTTCTCACAAACCAAGAGAGGCATAAAATCTTCTAACATCATACAAGTTACCTCTGGCGCAGCAGATTTGTTGTGATTTCTAACAATCAATTTCTTCACTTTGAACATTCTATAGAATGCCTCTCCAATCCTCTCATAGTAATTTTTTAGCCTGAGATGCCAAAATATTCCGGAAGCTCTGCTGATATTTTTTCAAAGTCATCCTAGTCATAGATATTTTTATCATACTTAATGTTAAGGCACTTTAAATTTATGAGATTACACAGGTTACTCAGACCTTCGTAATGCAAATCTAATGACGTCGATTGCTTGGAGAATATAATATGAATTATTTACATTGAGTAAGTCGGAAGTACCATCCTTATTTGAACCTATCAATTGAAATCTTTGAACCTCACTTTGCTTCTGCGATGTGCAATACAGTTACATACCGGCCCCGGGAAACGTACCG
>NW_014556228.1:0-1148 GCF_001313825.1 Dinoponera quadriceps
AGTATAACGGTCAAAACGAGCATCAAATGAACTTATAATTTTATATTGCAGGCAAATTTTGCATTTGAGAAATATATTAAAAACTTATCGTTAATAAAAACGAATGCGAAAATATTACGTTGTCCTTTTTCTAGCTTTCTAATTGTTAAAATAAAATTTGATAATTATTTCAATTATCCATTTGGTATCATTTTTTATTAACAGCAAGTACAAACCTCAGGTGAATACTTTATCCTGTTAAAGGGTCTGTTATAACGTGAATGCTAAAGAAACATATCGATGGGCATTTATGTATGGATTTCGATATGATTAACATAATACAAATCAAATTCGCATTTATATTAATTTTATTAATCGTCGTTTTATTATATAAATTTTCTTTGTTTCGCTGACTATATTTTCTCTTATTTCTCATCCACATTCATTCTCTCTCTCTCTCTCTCTCTCTCTCNCCCTTTCCTGTCTCTCTCACTCTCTCTCTCTCTCTCTCTCTAGTTTATTTTATTGTCGCTTACACTTCGCTGAAATAACACACTAGATGGTAAGAATCGTGGGAACCACATGTATAAAAGTGTGCATCAAATAAACTATTATACATGGTTTGTCCGGAAACTAATGTCAGTGATTTTTTTTACGCGACTCACGGTCAGAGCGCGCACGGATTGGTTAGGAATGGTAGAGGGGGAAGTCAGCTAACGAATGTTGAGTCACTCAGTTTTCTCCCGCCAGCCGCATAGTAAGGACATGCGTTTTCGTGCAAGTCGTTTTGTGATCTCGTGCAAGTAAAATTGCAGCGCTCGTTAGAACAAAGGATGGCGATCAAGTTTTGCACTAAACTTGACTGCGGCGGCAAGACCGCGGCAGAAACTCTTCCAATGATCAAGACAGCTTTTAAAGAAGATGCCCTGTCGGATCGGCAAGTGTTCCGGTGGCACAAGGTTTTTTCGGAAGGACGGAAAAAGGTCGACGACGAAGCCCGCGCAGGATGGTCCATCACGTGTTTGTACCACTTGGTACAACTGTGAACGCTAAATTTTACGTCGGAGTGCTGAAGAGACTGAAATGCAGGGATCAAAGCGTCCGGCCAGACATCGCAAAAGATTGGAAGTTGCATCACGACAACGCGCCGGCCCACAGTTCCTTCCTTG
>NW_014556229.1:0-6218 GCF_001313825.1 Dinoponera quadriceps
ATACATGTTTAATAAAGCCTGAAAGAGAGAAATTCGATTCCTTTTTCCTAACTCCTAGAATAAATTGTCAAAGTTAGGGCTTTTTTGAGGGCTCTAGACTGGCCTAACCCCTTAATTGTTATCGTGTCCGTCTTCCTTGCTCAAATATGTGCGATCTATCGTCCAAAAAATTTTTGACCCCGCTCCTCTCCGTTCGAACTGTTGAGCTTGTCGTGCTTATCGGAAACAATACAAAACAAAATTCCCGCAGACGCTTGTAGTTTCGATGACGTTCAAAGCGTCCGGCGCCCAAATTTCGTTTTTTGATTTGTTTCGTCTTTCACGTTACTCTCGGGAAGTTGACTTTATTTCGCGGTTTTGCGGCGCCGAAACGTCGCAGGAAATGTGCGGTTGCCCCCGTACAGCTCGATAGAGCGGGAGGAGGTGGCGAGGCGCGATAATTCATAAAGTGCTTGTTTTTGATGATTAAAACAGAACTGGTCGTTTATTTCTTGATTGCCCGATACACTTTTACGTACGCGTCCGACAGCATATCGGTGTCCGAGAATTTGAGTCGCACGTTACAATATCGTGCACGTGTCCGACAGCGTGTCGGTATCCGAGAGTTGAAATTGTGAGTCGCACCCGCACCAGTCTTACGTCTCCTTTTATCCTCGTCCTATGATTTAATCGGAGGGGACGGAGTTGATGTGTCAGCGTCATCTAAATGAGGACGCTAACCATCCTGATTTCGATATCTCTATTGCAGGAATGCCAGGTTGCATTTCTGCATAGCGACGTTTGGTAATACGGAGCCGTGACCCCGTTTATAATCTTTGACATACGAGGTCTGTTAAAAAAGTATCACGAATTTTGTGTTTTTTCAAAAATTATTTATTTATTCATGAATATTTATTTTGTTCCCTTCAAAGTAATCCCCATCAGATATTATACACTTGTGCCAACGTTTTTTCCAATCCTCGAAACACTTCAAAAAAACATTTTTTGTGATATTGTTCAGCTCCTCTTTCGATGCCGTCTTTATCTCCTCAATCGTAGCGTAGCGTCGTCCTTTCATGTGCCTCTTCAGTTTCAGGAACAAGAAAAAGAAACAGGGGGCCAGGTCTGGGGAATACGGTGGCTGCGGCATCATTAGTGTGTTGTTTTTGGCCAAAAATTCGCGCACAAGCAACGATGTGTGAGTAGGGGGGTTGTTTCGAATTTCGTGGCGACCCGTCTCATGCCCAAATCATTAGTAAAAATCGAATGGCACGAGCTAATCGATATGTTTAGGTCCTCAGCAACTTCTCTAATGATGATTCGACGATTGGCCAATACTATTTTCTTCACTTCATCAATGTTTTCGTCTGTTGTTGACGTGCTCGGGCGTCCGGCACGCTCTTCGTCGTTACATCTTCTCGGCCCTCTGAAAACGTTTTGTACCACCGATAAACGTTGCTTCGGTCCAAGGTAGCTTCACCATATGCCATAGTCAACATTCGGCATGCGTTCGCGCACTTAATTTTGTTTTTCACACAAAATTTGATACAGATTCTTTGACCCATTTTTTGGAATAGGCAAAAATCGAAGACGAGCCAAAACAGCTGTCAAAGATAAACTGAATATTTAAAATGGCCGAACTTGTCGGCATAAGTGAGGGACATTAGTACCAACATAACGCCACAAAAAAATCGAAAATCGAATATACCTAAACCGCGGAAATTCAAAATTCGCGATACTTTTTGAACAGACCTCGTACATCGATTACTGTCAATATATAATTATGTCCTTTGATAAATCGCACATACGGACGTATTTCAACTACGTCTGCTTGCCAGAGATCGTCGTAATCACAAACCACAACGTGACGTCAACGGAAAATTTTGTCGCGCCGGCGCATGTAATTTCTTAACGAGTTGTGGTTTTCCAACACTCATTTTTCTCTACCCCATTGTTTATTTTACACACTTGTCAAGGTGTATTTTTTAAATTTATTTTTCACTTTTATTCTACACTATTCTTCTTCTTTTTGGTTTTATCTGTTTACTCACTTTATATTTCCATGAATACTTTGTTTATTTCTTCCCTCAGATCGATTGGTTGTATTGCTGTTGTTGCATTGTCATTGTTTATCGGATCTATTGGTTTTTTTATTTTTGTCACAGTATCGTTGTTGTTATCTCTCTCTTTCGTTTTCGATTGTTTTATAACTTCTATTTCTTTATTTATTTTAGATATTTTATTAATTATATCCTTGATAACACTTTGTACATTATATTCATTTGATATAATGATGAACGAAATATTATCAATTTTATTCATTTGATCCGTGATGATATCTCGCGTATTACTTTCATTCGACAATAACGAGGTTATGGTCGTTGAATTGGTATCAACTTTATCCGTCAGATCTGAGATGACATCTTTGCTAAAAATTTCGAACACTTTGTTTATTCTATTCGTCAGATCTGTGATGAAGCTGAGTAATCTATTCTCATTTGACAATAAAGAGATTACGGTGATTGAAATTCTGTCAATTTTATTCGTCAGATCCGCAATGACATCTTGCCCTTTACTTTCATTTGACAATAGCGAGGTTATGTTATTTGAAAATTCATCAATCACTTTTATATCTTCGATCATTTTGTTTTTTTTTTCGTTAGATCCTTGATGACATCTTTAATTGTTTCTTCACTTTCATCAATGAGTTTCTTCACTACTGTCAGTGACGCATCGATTTTGCACTTTATCACATACAATGCGTTATCAATATAGTGTGTATTAATCGCGTCAGTGTCGAGTTCTCGTGCGCCTAAATTTAGTTTTTTTTTTCGCGTTATAATGAAGATTCGTGTCTAAACTGAGCCTGTTATTGCGAACGTATGATCGCAAAGTATATAGTTTCTAACGAATTTCTCTCTCACTGTTGCCTTTATCATGTTTTTTCAGAGAAGCACCAAATTTATTTACCGACATTCCGATACGTGTATTCTTACGAGTTATCTAATTGACAATAAATCCAGCCTTGCGGAGCTCCTCGATTATCGATAAGATCTCGTTGTCGTGAGCATTATTGCCAACTCTACAAGACGCGTCGAGTAATCTGAAAAGTTCTACCCATTCGTTCGGATCATCTCAATGAGTATGTTCTAATTTATTGTCTGTTAACTTCATTGTTGATTAAATCGGTAATACATTTGATATTTTCATTATTGATTGAATCGGTAATATATTCGATGAATTTACAATATTTGTTATTCGTCTGCCTGCACCCGTGTATTTTATCGCACGATGATGTGTTTATATTTATATTCTTTATTACACATAATCGGCATATGGGCTTTGTATTCGCGTCTGTAAATATTTGTTGTCAAAATTATATTTTTGTATTTTTGTTTATCGTTATCGGTGAAGACCGTTTCAACAGGGAGTTGTTTGAATAATAATTCGTATAGACCTAGTGTTCCCGCGTACTTAATACCATTTAAAGTAATGGGATCATCCGGAATTATATTGAATTGCTTATAACCGAGCATCATATTTTTTTTATTATTGACATATACGCCGTAAACATAATCGATATAACGATCACCATTGAGAAGACTTATTATATACTGTTGTCCTAACGGACCCAGAAGATCGACTGATATTTCACGATTTTGTTGCAGTAATACATAATTATTTTCTTTCTCTGTACCTATTTCTGGAATAACATCATGAGATTGCGTCATGGTCGCATTCGTCTTTTGTCGTTTTCTCCCTCTCAAATCAGTATATTGAGGTTCTGTTGATGAATCGTACAATGACAATGAAACGACATTTCATCGTTTCCTTTTTCTCGTCGAATATGCAGAAATCGGTGTGGTGAATATCATCATCGTCATTTTTATCACCATTTTTAGTGTCTTTTTCATTACCCACACTGTTATTTGTATAATTTGATATAATATTTAAAATGGCTTGTATGACAATGCGTTCCAATCGTTCGACAATCGGTTTATATTTTTTTTCCAATGCAATATCCTCTTCCTTGATACCGCTCTTTAATATCCTATGTTTTTTACAAATTATCTAACGTGTTCTAGCGATTTGTTTTACAGTATTTTCTCTTTTCTCGAAATTATCATTCGATTTGATACTATTTATGTTTCCATATTATTATTGTTTCACATGTCACAAAGAAAATCACATGAATTTTTTCCTTTTATCACAATACGACAAAATCATTAAAACCTCTCCTATATCAACCGTTTTGCAACGCACAATTCTTATTTATTGTAAGGAAACTGTATTTACATCGCCAACATTCACGGCATAAGTCACAAAATTGCTCGTACGACATTTCGGTGTTTATTATATAATACGTGTTTCATGTTGGTGCCATCTTGTCGAAAGAGTAGTAATAAATTCGCATTGTCAAGTGCTTCGATATTTTAGCATACCGTTGACATAGATAATAACAATCAACGCTCGAATGCCGACACATAGCGAAATATTCATTGATTGTATCCTGGTTATCGCAGATTACATCATCGAACACGAATACCGAATCAGGTAGCACTTCGATCGGTAATATGACGTCACCATTATTGGAGAACGCATGATATCCAATTTCATTTATTGAATTGTATAATTTTTCAAGATATTGATATTTCGGTTGCTTTAATGATTTCGCATAAATATAAAGGTTTTCGAAACGCACACCGTGCGGACTTTCCAGTAAATTTATCAAAGCATTTGTTTCACCACAGTTGGAAGGACCACAGTTGATGCAACGTATCGAATTTGGTAATAAACTTGGTAATAAAACTTTATTATTTACTTATTTGGTAATAAAAACCATGTCTACGTATATTTTCACTTAACACATTTGGTAACAATTGTATCTCATAATCGAAATTCGACCCACCTATTGTTTGTTGTTGTCGCATGAATTTCATATCGTGCGGCGCATGCACATATTTTTATCGTCCTTTTTCTCTTACTCAACTTGGTTTTCACTTACACACACACACACACACATACACACATACAATGGTGAGGTAGATTAATATACACGGTGACCCATTTTAATCGACAAACGGAGATATCTCTGAAACTACGCAATCTACGAAAAAAATGTTCAGATAAAAGTTGTCGAGGACAGTGGGGGTTATCTACCTTTTACTAATGACCTTGACCTTGAGGTCAGTTTTCAAAATCATTTCAAGGTCAAGGTCACTTTTTTCAATGGAACCTCCTATTTTTAATGCCGGATTCAGAAAGAGCGGGAAATTTTACATCCAGATATGTATCGAAATATAAGGTTAACGTGACCTCCATAGGTCAAATGAAGGTCAAGAAACCACCCCTACCAAACCCCAAGCAGGCTAAACCACCTAACTCTGGGAATAGCGAGTGTAATCGCTTATTTTTCTTGAAATGATTGAATTCCTCACCACAAGCTGGCTAATCCACCTAAACACCTACCATTTGAAGATCAAGATCATTTTTATAAAATCTAACCAAGCTCAAATGTTTATTTGATTAGTAATCATTTTACTTTTCGCGTTACCCGGAAACAACGGCGTGAACGTAGTAAAGTCTGTTTCCTTTGGGGTGCTTGTTTATCGTGAGTCCCCTTGCCTCTCACTGGGGTGCTTGTTTATCGTAAGTCCCCTTGCCTCTCACTAATACTGTATTATCAGTTAACCTCGGAGTAACTGTTCGAAATTTCCTCCATTGGCTTGAAGGCACAAATGTAAACGCCTTTCGAAACTATCGACTGTTCTAAGTAGAGTCTCTCTAGGTATGGACGCACAAGCTGTACGAATGCGTTCCATCATGTTCTCCCTTGTTGTGGATCGTTGGGCAAATACAACATTTTTTACGAATCCCCACAAAAAAAATCTGGTGACGTCAAATCTGGCGAACATGGAGGCCATTCATGGTCTGGATCTGGGCTTCCTCGTCCAATCCACCTGCCATTGTAGTGGTTATTTAAAAACTGGCGCACAATAACAGTAAAATGTGGCGCAGCACCATCTTGTTGAAGCCACATTCGTTGTCTTGTTGCTAAATCTATATCCTCTAATAATGCTGGTAAATGATCTCTTAGCAACTCCAAGTAACTTTACTTATTTACATTACCTTAAAAAAAAAAAAGATGCAATTAAATACCCATTTACAATATCACACTACATCATAAGGTTCCATCGATTTTGATGATCAACAGCTCTAAACCAATGCGGATTTTCAGT
>NW_014556230.1:0-281 GCF_001313825.1 Dinoponera quadriceps
TGCTGTATCTTGGACGTGCTTCGTAAATGATATATATTTTTCTTTTGTTATCGGCAGCACATTGATCAAGCCTTCAAATGCATTTGCTATTTCCGTGATAATAAAATCGTAGTCTTCTGTAAGATGCACTGCAGATCGGCGTACACGACAAACGGTAGACGCTCTTTCCTGTTGTGATTGTAAAAACTGAGCCATTTGTGGTCCTCTCTAGGCAGCAGGATGGCGCAGTCGATCATTTTTCCACAATCTATAGTATGGACCTGCAACCTTTCGTTCGAACT
>NW_014556231.1:0-1845 GCF_001313825.1 Dinoponera quadriceps
TGCTCTTGAGCAGCTCTACGAATTGAAGTATGCGGATCTTCGGTGAATGATGATTACAAAACATGTAAAAACTTCTTTTCATTACCTGCTGACCTTGGTCTGCCTGATCTAGGAAGATCGCTGATAGTGCCGGTATTTTCAAACTTTCTAATAGTTTTTTGAACTGTTGAAAATGAAATTAGAGTCCTATTACCCCTAAATGTAGCATTGAAAAGATCTCTTACGGCCCTATAAGATCGCCGCACCTGACTCCAACCTCTCATCATGAGAAACGTTATTCTTTCACTATCAGTGAGTTTGTCCATTTTCACTAGTCTTCGGAGTGAACCTTATCCAAAAGCTGATCAGAATATGAAAATTCAGTAACAAGTAAAATACTTTTTTGAATTGTAAACTACTACACTTAAAAATGATATCAATTTTTTGCAAAAAAAAAAATTGTGATTCGATGCTCCTTTAAATACCAGATTATTAATATGACATTCAAAATTCGAAAAATATTACCATTAATTAATTGCAGTTATTTTCTTTTTGAAAAAATGAAAAGAACACAATTATTTTTGTATTGTTTTTCTGATTTGTAAACGTAAAGCTAGTACAATTAGCCTTTATTACGCATACTTTTTTACAAATAACAAATGTCGGATTTTTATAAATAAAAATTCATAATCGTTAAATTTTCACGAATTTAACTAAGAAAGAAATGATAAAAATAACTAAAAATGAAATATTTGAAAGTTTATACTAGCTACGCTAGTGTCAAAAAATATCTTGGGATTTTAACTCAACTGTAGATTGAAACTTGTTTACCGGAAAAATGCATTTAAAGTTTGATGCGCTCACTTCGCTATACTACAACTCGATCTTTTCTCTACAACTTAAAGAAATTTAAATTTTCATTGGAAATTACTACAATAAACTTTTAACATCCTTAAAATGTGGAAAAAGGCAACAAAGTCATTTTGCTCCATGATAATGCCCCATCGCACACAGCAAAACGGGTCAGGGAAACGATCGAAGCGTTCAGTTGGGAAATACTAACGCATGCGGCTTATTCTCCAGACTTGGCTCCGTCTGATTATCATCTATTCGCATCAATGGGACACACTCTCGCTGAATAACGCTTTAATTCGTATGAAAATGTACGAAAATAGCTCGATAGCTGATTCGCTTCAAAAAAAGAAATGTTTTTTTGGCGTGGCATTCGTAAATTGCCGGAGAGGTAGGAAAAATATATAAATAACAATGGACATTATTTTGAATAAAATATTTTTTATCATTTTCAAACTACAGACGTGTAATTTTTACAAGAAAATTCCAGTTTCATACTTCTACACCTGGTAAAGCCGATTGGAAACAAGANAGTTTCATACTTCTACACCTGGTAAAGCCGATTGGAAACAAGAGAAAAGAAAGGCGAAGGAAAGTATGTAACAAACAAAATCATAACAATCGTCAGTGAGAAATTCTACGAGTTATTTGTAATATTCAGATTACCCAAGATTAAATTTAAGTTAGGAATAAAATTTAAGTTAGAAATTCAAGTTAAAAATAGATTTATTTGCATACACTTATTAATATATGCAACTTTATTTGCAGCAATACTACAGTACTATATATAACAAAACACAACTCCTGCTACTAAACGAGTAATAGTTGCAATTTTACGTATCGGAAAACCTTAGCTGTATTAAAGATAAATTTAATTTATTTTTACGAAGGAAACATTACGTTATCAGTTCCAATAAACGAGAAAATAACAAATTATTTCTTAGTTTATCTATCACAGATAGCTAAGAATTATAAATGAATGGAGAAGTCGTTCATCGAAAACATGATATTCAC
>NW_014556232.1:0-3592 GCF_001313825.1 Dinoponera quadriceps
CTAATATTCGCCTCACGTATTTCTGAATGAGCTCTCTCAGCCTCCTTCCTGTGCATCTCTCATCTCCCTGCTCCTACTCATCCTATTCCGTCTGCTTCCGCTAAATACACGGAATCTATGTTAGCTGAAGACCGAGTCTCTCTTTCTCTCTCTCTCTCTCTCTTTCTTCCTCTTTCTGATTCGGGGTTTCCAATTTAACTGTATCAATTAATACTGAGCGCAGCTGCAGCGCGCGAGTACACGTGTCATATTTAGCCACGTGTAGAACGTGAAGATGCGCATCATTAGGTCAGGCACGTGAACGAGCGACAGAGGGACAATAAGAATCGCGCGACTGCACGATCGAAGTCGATCGACCGATAAATTATACACGAGTTCCGAACGGAGCGGGGATGACTTCGTCCTCCCTTTCTCTCGGTTCTTTCGGCGTCGATTCGCGTACGACGCGTGTTTCATCGTCACCCCGTCGCTCACCATCCCCTCGGGCCGATGCGACCTCGTCGAGCCATCGCGGCACGTCCGCAGGTATGGTCGTAAAACTTGGCCACGCCGACAATGCGCGATGCTATTTGCCACGGCAATACTTTTCTCTCGGTGCTACTCACGACATCGGTATTTCGTAATATTAGCCGGAGTATCCGTGCTCGAGGAACAGTATCGAGCAATATTGAGTAGAGAATTCTTTAACAAACAGATGCGCACGATAATTCTCGAGTGTAATCGATATATTCTTGAGGTGATTTGCTTATGGCAATTGGATAATTTGACTGCGTGTCACCTGCCTTCCTAAGAACGGATCGCCCGTAATTCAAAATAATGAAAAATTACAAATTGATTTACATTATATTAATAAAAGTGGCATAAAAAATTTGATAGTAATTAAAAGCCTAGTTTAAAAGTTATTGCACTTTAAAAGAAGCTCTGTAAGGTGAAATGAGTTTAATAAGATTCAACGAAACTCGCACTGCGTATACATCGAGATATTATCTAACTCATTGCTCGTGCAATTAGAGAAAGATCGGAGAACTCAGATATTTGTAACTAAAGTTAACACTTTTTACATGCGTGTCTTTTAAGATTAGCATGCCATTTTTAATACTATTTTTTTCTATTTTTTTGATATTTTAATTGCTGTGCGTTCGTAAGTTCGTCAATTATATGTAATGAATGCTATACGTCCAATATATAAAGGAAATATTATTGTTATCATTATATGTTTTTCGGCCGTTTTTAACTATTTTCCCGTGGGCAAGAGAATTTTTTTTCGTTTGATTATTGCACGCCATTCCGATATTACTGAGCACCGATACTCTCGTAGAGAACGTGCGGTATCGATAGCCGTGATATTCGATATTGAATGCAGTGAAGATATCAATGTGCACCATTAAATCTAACAATGAACTCGCCTGTACAGCTAGATGGAGGATCTTACGACGACGAGGTGGTCTTTCGCGGAGCTAATAAAACGAGTTCGCGAAATAAAGACGGGAGTATTATCAACTGCCGGAGTTAACAGTATTTTGTCGTCTGGGCGGCGGAAGGCACTTGCGTCGGAACGAAATATTTGATTTGCGCCGGAAAACTCGGGCCTCACTTTTCGTAAAAGTCACACTTGTCGCGATATCTCGAAAACGATAGCGGTAAACGCGGCAAAAACGTCGAGGAAGGATCGCGAAACGCGAAATGAAATATTTCCGACGATCCTGAGAATGACGGATATACGCGGCATTTAGCGGTCTCGTAACAGTGTAATACTCATCAGCGTAAAAATTCACGAAGCCGTTATTTATCACCGTTATTATCGTCATCAACGTCAGTTGAAAGCTAGTAAAATTTTTCACCAATACACTCCACTCGCGAATGAGGAATCGGTCCTGTTGTTATCGTCTACCTGAATAAATATCTAAGTATAACGCGCGCCACCCTGTCGATGCACTCAGCTTCGCGTCTTAAAGATTCCCGGGAACGCGTTTTATGCCCGGATATAAATAAATCTTCTCCTCGCAATAATATAAGCACACTTGCTCCCCCTTCTCTCGGCNCTTGAACGCTAGTAAAATTTTTCACCAATACACGCCACTTGCGAATGCGGAATCGGTCTCGTCGTTATTGTCTACCTGAATAAATATCTAAGTATAACGCGCGCCACCCTGTCGATGCACTCAGCTTCGCGCCTTAAAGATTCCCGGGAACGCGTTTTATGCCCGGATATAAATAAATCTTCTCTTCGCAATAATATAAGCACACTTGCTTTCCCCTCTCTCGGCTTGACCTATCAAGCGAATGGATCGGACGCTCGGAAAAACATTAGCGAGCCATTGTCCGAGGCGAGGTCTCGCCGATATAATCCATTTCCGCTGAAATGGCAAAAGGTATTACGTTGCGGGGCCTCAACAAAGGAGAATCACGAGCCACCCGGAGTACACCATTCCGAGTGTTAAACGTCCGAAGTGGGGTTACACGTCGCCCGTTTACGAGACCGAAAAATCTCCGAAGAGCGCGCGGCGGCGCGAGTCGCGGCCGTGTGAGAGGATAGAGATTTCACATTCGCAGTGCGCCGTAAATAATATAAATTTATACCAAGATATGACGTCGCGCCGCAAAAACCGCGCCTACCGATGTAGATGTGAACTTGGACGTGAACGCTGAGACACGGACGTTGGCGGAAGCCGCGCGCCTATCACCGCTATATACGCTGTTGCGTGTCCCTTTCTCTATATACGTGTTATTACCCTATAAATACTATTATCTACAATAGAACGGCCGGCTATATTTAACGTCACTTTCTCTGTCGGGAGGACGATGACTGCCGCTCGAGATTGCAGCGCGCGTGCCAACGAGAATGTGTTTCCTTCCTACCTGCTGTATACACATTAGCGCGATTAACGTTTTGAAAAATAAATCTACAATATATGGGCTGTTATGTAAGAGGCGTCTTTTGTGCGGGATAAACACAAAGCGCATCCGTTTGAGAACGGCGCAAAAAATATCCCGGGAATTTCTCGTGATTTTCCCCCGTCGATGGAAAAAAAAGAGTTGCCAGAGAGCCAATTTCGGTTCTTCCAAGAGAGAGAGAGAGAGAGAGAGACCTCGGGGGGCAGAAGACAAATAAAATTTTAGTATATCGGGAATCGTAAAACGTCGTATCGAGTCCTCGACAGGCCAGCGCCGTTTGACAAAGAGAACGATATTTTTCCCGGCGAACCGATACGATATTTCTTAGCCCTGTGTTTCGAAATTTAATCGGACGTCGTATTTTCCGGTTCACGTTCCGACCGTTTAACAGCTACCGCTAAGAATACGGGGAAGAAACGATAAATGGAGGGAGGGGTGGGGGGAAACGCAGGAATCCAGCTTGGACCGCGAGCCGTTCTCGCGCGGCGATCTTACTAACGACGCAATTGTTCCCCTATGAAGATTTCATAGGGGATTGTTTTAATGGCGATGGACGATAATGCGCTATCCACTATTCTCGAACTTCGCCGCAAGTACGTGCTCTTTTTTCCGTTTTTTTTTTCGAACCGGGCCGCCGAACGATTCCGCCTATCGCGCGGTCAATTACATGGCCCGTTGTAACGCTTATGCGCCGCGC
>NW_014556233.1:0-561 GCF_001313825.1 Dinoponera quadriceps
GTAGCGCGGCCCACTTTGCTCCCGCTTTTTCAAGCGGCAGCAGCTTTGCTAAACGGATAGCTCAGGTTTAATAAGTTAAACAATCTGTGGAATCGCATCAAGCGCGATTCCGTACGCACGCCTTCGGATTCCCAAATCGGCGCGGACTGTGCGACCGGCAATGTGTAAAGACAACCGAGTCCAGTCCTCTAGCCGCCGAGAAGCGGCGAAAACCTCCCGGGATTACCAGAGANCAGAGAAGCTACTTTCCAGAAATTAATTGCGACTCTACCTTCTCGCCCGCGGCTGCATGATAACACGCTCACCCACTCGCCACCGGACGCTCGCCTCTCCTCTCCTGGAGCTCCTTCCTGGACACCGCAGCGGCTCGAGTCCTCGCATGCTCGCTCGATCGCTCGTTCGCTCGTTCGCTTCGCACGCCTGCGGGCCGCACAGTGACGAGCCTCGCTCGTCCCGTTTCATAGTAGCAACCGCTTCAGGGATCTATCGCCGCGCTTCGCGGCTCCCGATTTGTTCGGTCTGCCGGATCACGCGTCTTGGACGTTCGCGGGACATCGCGTC
>NW_014556234.1:0-3472 GCF_001313825.1 Dinoponera quadriceps
TACCAACATAACGCCACAAAAAAATCGAAAATCGAATATACGTCACCCGCGGAAATTCAAAATTTGCGATACTTTTTGAACAGACCTCCTATATTTTGTGAAATAAATGCTTGTTTTGTGATTAAGAAAAAGTACTTCCGACGATTTTTAAAATGTCGAATTTTGTTGAGCAAAGAATTTCTATTGGCAACGAGACATGAATCTGTGCATACAACACCGAAACAGTTCAACAATCGAGTGAATCGCGTGCTAAAGGCGAAGCAAGACCGAAAAGATCTTGCCAAAGTCTGTAAATAATCAAGGTCATGTTGACAGTCTTTTCCGATTATCGTGGTGTTGTGGAATTTCTGTCAATTGGTCAAACTGTCAACAAAGAATATTATTTGAGCGCTATACATTGTTCTTATGACGCAATCCATAAAAAACGGTCGTAATTGTGACGAGAAAATTTATGGATTTTGCACCACGATAATGTTCCCACTCACACTCTTGTCTTGTTTGTGAATTTATCGTCAAAAATTCAACGAATACTATTCCACAATCTCCGTATTCGTCTGATATGATGTAATTTTTTTCCTATTCCCTCGGCTGAAATTACCGCTTCATGAACATCGTTTTGAATCGAGAACGTGATAATAGAGAATTCACTGCACGTTCTGAAAACTATAACCTGAAATCGACTATAAAAGGTGCTTCGAAAGTTGAAAAACACGCTGGCATAAATGTATTGTAGTAGGAAGGGATTATTTTGAAGGGGACGAAGTAAATTTGAATGAATAAATTCATAGTTTACATTTTATTGGACAGTATCGGTACTTTTTGATCACAGTAGCGTCCTAATGCATCCTCCGATAAAACATATGAGTGAATAACTCTCCATTGACACATACGGAACGTGAAACTTATAAAATCTTACTTAAGTTTTAGTTAAGTTTCGGCTTTTTCAATTAACAGTCATAAGAAATGCCGGTAAATGCAAAGAAAACTAGTGCCACCTCCGATGGGCTTGACCTTGACATATGTATTATAGAGGTCACCCTCCTGAGGGGCCTTACGAAGGTTTTAGCCGTCGTTCATTGTTCGTTAAGAAGTTATTAACATAAGAAGTTGCATCAAATGAATGTAATTTTTGGACAACATATATAAAAACATCGAATTTGTACACTAGGAAGGTGCCTGTTACACACACACACACACACACACACACACACACACACAGAGCTCGCCATTAAGCGCGCTCGCCCACCTGCCCGGGTGGCCTCGTTCATAGAAAATTGGTGCACATCCGATGGGCTTGATCTTAACATATGTTACCAAGGACATGGTCCTGAGTATCAATCGAAAGATTTTACCTGTCGCTCACTGTTCATTAAAAAGATATTAAACAACGGAAATACGTTACACGCATCTACCCACATCGACCGGTGCTCAAAGTCTTTCCGCTGAACATTAATTAGAAAATTTTATATTAAATTAGTCAATTGCCTACTACAGACTATCGAAGCCCGCTCATTTATAAACAAAATTTCTGATTCGAAGTATAGTAAAAAAACTTTAAGCACTGGTCGATGTGGGTAGATGAGTGTAACGTATTTCTGTTCTTCTGTTAATATCTTTTTAATGAATAGTAAACGACGGGTAAAACCTTCGGAAGGTTACTCAGGAGAGCGATTTCTACTATATATGTCAAGATCAAAGTTACTGGAGATGGGTCTCCTATAGTAAATACGTGTACGTATTTCAAACTTTTTTTATTAATAATTTTTTAATGAACAATCAGCGACGCATAAAACCTTTTGATTGTTACTCAGGGCCATGTCTTTGGTAACATATGTCAAAGTCAAGCCCATCGGAGGTGGCACCAGTTTTCTTTATATTTACCGAAATACCTACCTAGAAACGAATACGGACAATCGAAAATCATCAATTTGACAAATAAGAGAACAACATTGTCAAGTATATACGTTTTAAAACACTAAAAATAAAAATAATTAAAATAGCCTGCTTTAAGTATCTCATATATACCTCTGTATATATATGGAAAAACACAGCAATAATTAATAATTTATAGTTTAAAATCCGTCATGAAAATATACTCACAAAAACATTGAAAATAACTCTCAACAGGACACTTAATTTGAGGTTTATTTCGAATACTCAACTTGAGAGTAATACTCAACTTGAATATAACCCTAAACTTGAATATTGATTTTAATGTTAACCGTAACTTGAGAATTGCTTGTAGTATTATTCTCAACTGTGGAGTTAATTTTCAGTATCACGCTTAAGTTCAATGTAACACCCAAATTAATTCTCAAGGTGAAAATAACATTCAAGTTAACACTCTAGAGCTCACATTCTTAGCCGTGTCTTATATTTAAGATCGTCTCAAGGTCTATCTTAAGATTTCATTCATCCAATGAAATGGTCTTATAGCAACTTGAGACCATATTTAAGACAATCTGAAATATAAAGTCTGACTATGAATATCGGCCAAAATAAGGGTAACACCGCAGTTGTAAAAAATGTTGCACTTATGTACACAGTAGTGCAACGGGTTGCCTACCCGTTTTGCTACTGCGTGCAAGCGCATGAAGTTATGCACGGACTGATACGCCTGCATGTAGCAAAACGGGTAGGCAACCCGTCGTATTGCTCTGTAGGTAAGTGTATTTTAATCACGGGAATTGTTTGTGTTATAACTTTGAACAGAATGGACAAGTATGTCATTGTTAGGAAATTGTCTGAAGTATTTAATAACGTTTTATGTGCTTATAATAATATTTCATCATCAAGCTACTATCATTCGGTCAAAGAAACTAATAATGTTACTTGTTTATAAAATATTCATAAATGTGTTTTTTTACTATGTAACAATAAGTCCTATGCCATGAGATTAGTAAATAATATGGAAACTGATTATATATATATATATATATATATATACAGGGTGTCCCAGACCACCCGTCTCACCCGATTTTTTCGTAAACGCGACATTTTAAAGAAAAATGTTTCAGACAAAAGTTTTGTGACTTCGAGGGGCACATAAGATGGTGTCATTGGTTTGACCTTGGATAGTCGTTTGAAGATCACGTGAAGGTCACCTTTAATTTCTTAAATGGAAACCCCCATTTTTCAATGCATATTCTTGTAGCTTACCTCGAGAGCTTTCCAAAACGCTATAATGAAACGTTTTTTTAATCAGTACTTTTCGAGTTATGAGGATTGAAAGTTACGGTACCATATATCTAGAGTTGCCCGTGAACGGTTGAACGAAATGTTTCCACATAAATGGATAGGCAAATATGGCCCACATCATTGGCCACCACGATCACCGGACCTCTCTGTTCTCGATTACTATTTGTGGGGAAGACTAAAAGATCTGGTATACCGCGAACGCCCTACGACAAGAGATGATATGATTCGTAGAATACGTCTCGCTATTCGTTCTCTACATGTTGATGAAATTCTT
>NW_014556234.1:4002-9199 GCF_001313825.1 Dinoponera quadriceps
CGCGCTTTGACCACGATCGTTTTCGCACAATGTTGTCGTATGTGACCCATTTCTCATCCCCAGTCACCATCCGTTTAAGAAATGGATCAATTTCATTCCGTTTGGCCAAGGCTTCGCAGATGGATCCATCGTGTTTCTTTGTGTTAATTGGTGGCACCCAAACATCGAGCTTCTTTTTGAATCCAGCTTTGTGCAAATGGTTTAAAACTGTTTTATGGTCGATCTTTAGCTCCTGGGCGATGCTACGACTGCTAACATGCCGGTCAACTTCGATTATTTCTGTGATTTTATCGACATTTTCTACGACGGGCCTACCTGTGCGAGGTGCAATTTTAACATCAAAAATACCTGAACGGAATCGACGAAACCAAAATTGCACGTAATTGGCCGTTACAGTATCGGCACCATAAACACCATTGACATTTACAGCCGCCTGGCTTGCATTTTCGCCTTTATCAAAGAAAAACTGTAAAATGTACCGAATTTTCTCTTTGTTGACTTCCATTTTTAACATCCTGTAACTCACAACTGAATGGACCAAACAAAAAACAACAAAAGAATTTTTTTAGTGCGAAATGTCACCTTTCCAACGAGCATAAATCTGAAATTATTTGATTGATACTTTACGAGATATCGATCACTACAGCCATCTACCGAAAAAATAATGGATTTACTTTTCCCCAACCTAATATTATAACACTGTAACAAATATATTACTGTTAAAAAATATTAATTTCTATTTTAATTAAGAAAATATTTAAAATATATTTTTAACTGAAGATTTTATATTACATTGCAACCGCTATATTCTAAATTCAATGCATTTATTTAATAAATTTTAACGCATTTGGAAATACTCAAATAATTGCGAACGTTTACACTCACCAATTGAGAGTTAATATTCAGTCATAAGAGTTAACGTTCAAGTGACTTTTGAAAATATTCCATCTTGAGAATAACACTTCAAGGTTTAGAATTTATAGTTATTTATTGAGTATCATAATTAATTTTTGCAAGTAAACTCTTAAATATTTAGTGTTAACACTTACACGTGAGTGTAAATACTCAGTCATTGGATATATACGAGGGTGGCCCCTGAAGTACCCGACCTGATCTAGAAATGGCGATAGTTGAAAAATATCACTGTATTAGAAAGTACACAATCTATAAAGCATATGTTTCAAGTTTGAAGACGCCACGTTGTTTAGTATTTGTTTGGCAGCCATCAATAGTGAACGTTTTCAGTGAATTTGTGAAAATGGAGAAAATTAGTCATCGTTATGTGATACAATACTTTTATTTGAAAGACCTGAGCCCAACCAATATAAAAGCTGAACTGGATTCTACTCTGGGTGAGTCTGCTCCTTCATTTACAACAGTAAAATATTGGGTAGCAGAGTTTAAACGAGGCCGTACGAACTGCCAAGACGAGCATCGCAGTGGTCGACCAAATAAGGTGACGACTCCAGAAATGGTGAAGAAAATCCAAAGCGGTATAAAGCGGTACTGGATGATCGTCGACTGAAAGTGCGCGAACTAGCAGACATAGTAGGCATTTCAAAAAATGCGGTACATCGCATATTATCTGAAAATTTGGACATGAGAAAGCTGTGTGCAAGATGGGTGCCGCGTTTGCTCACACTCGAGCAAAAACAGTGTCGTGAAGATGTTTCAATTGAGTGTCTGGTGAACCCTATTCGCCAGATTTAGCCCCCTCGGATTATTTTCTGTTCCCAAACTTGAAAAAATGGCTCAGTGGTCAAAGATTTTTCAACGATGAAGAAGTGATGTCGACAGTTAATGGCTATTTTGAGGAGCAAGACAGTTATTATTATAAAAAGGGTATCGAACTTATTGAACATCGCTGGGAAAAGTGTATAGAGCTGAAAGAAGATTATGTTGAAAAATAAATACATTTTTTTCCAAAATTTTTGTGTTTTCTTTGTTGGGTCGGGTACTTCAGGGACCACCCTCGTATATGTATATTCAATATTTTAAAATATACAATTCAATTTTAAGTATAAGCACTCAATATTTCAATGTTTCTTCTATGAGAATATATTTCATTAATATTCCAAAAATAAAATTTAACGTCGCCTCTCATTATTACAAAATATATTATTAGAATAATTTACAACGTTATTATATAGAATACAATTTATTTTTACGGAATGTTTTAAATTACAAATACATAATAAATAGCACACACGACTGCAAAATTACAATATATACGTATATATTTTTACAATTAATCGAGAAGTAATTAATTTTTTTACAAATTATATTTTTGTGAGCGATAAAACAATATTTGTTAACATATTGCAAACGATACAAATTGCTGATTTCAAATTGATAAAATACGTCATTTATTATTTTCTAAAAGAAAATTATAAAAAAAAGATGACGTTTATCGTCGCTTAAATTCGAATAAAAAATTGAGTTTACAATTCCCTAAAAACACCCACATAGATTATATTATATTCTGGCACCTGAGATTAGTGATGTAAGATGACCGAATTCTGAGAATGTTGTTTGTGTATTTTCAAAAGATTCCAATCTAGGGAGAATATTCTTACAATAAATTAGAATATTTTTTAAATATCTTTTCTCCTACCAAAAAAATATCACAAACATGTTGTAAAAAAGAATATTTGCTACAAATAAAAATACGTTAAATATATCATGACAATATATAATCTAACAAAGAAGGTATGGAAGTGGATGTTCCTCTCTGATTTTGATTAGCTTATAATACGTTGTAATCTAGCTTAAAATAAGGGGCACATATCTTTTTATATATGTTCATTCTGATGAAAAAATATTTCAGAATTTTTTACATTATTTCTCAGAATTTTTGCGAAAATTTTAATATTTTTTCAAAACGTTTCAGATTTTGTATACAAATTAGAATATTTTTCAGAGAAATTCAAAGAATAAATTAAAAAATTCTGAATATTTTCGAATATTCCCGAATATTTTTTCCAAATAATTCCAGTTTAAAATGTTTCATTAAATTTTAAATTTTTTCATAAAATTGGAAATTAATCAATTATGATATGTTGCTAAAATATAATTTTTCCATGAAATACATGTCAAAGATTCACAAGTGTATCTCTAACAAGGGGAACATCTGAAATTATTTCCTCGAATTTCGCCGAAATATATTGTAATGTTATAACACCACTAATGCATGATAAAACCACTCGATTTTATTATCAAGTATTTGCGAGGAAATTGAGTTTGAAGTTTTAGGTGTGTACCTTATATGCCGAGTTTTCGGTATCTTTCGAGTTCAACATTGTAGTTGAGTATATAAGACGCTTGGTTACTACGACGAAAACGCTATGTGCTACGAGTTAATTTTTGCGCTCCTTTTTTTTAATTTGCAGGCACATATTATTGTGTAACATATTGTGAATAAATATATGAACATTTATATCTTTCTTATATATTTTCTATCAAACATTTCCGAAAAGCTAATAAAAGTTGCACTTTACTTTATTTTTATTTATTTTATTTATTATTGTTATTTATCTATATAAATTTTATATATGTATATGTACAAGAATATATTGTATACCTGTGTAAGGAAATAGCATTTTTAAGCCAAAATGACTAACAACAGATGTCGACTACATAGAACGTTTCTGTCATAAAAGAATTCGTCCCGGTGTAGATGTACCGGCTATTTATGAATTTGTTTTCTTAATGTTTGATTGTCGATTATTTGAATGTTAGACTGTTAAAGATTTTCTTGAATCAAACTAGCGTTCGCAGTATTCGCAGTGTTGTATCTTGTGCAGACAAAAGTGATTATTCAAAATACAAGAGTCCAGTTATTACTCCAGTAGTGGAGTGCCTGTATTTGTAAATGTCAATGAATGTGTTTCCTAGTTACAATATTAAAATTTGATTGTAAAAACGTCAAATTCATAAAATGTTCTCATTGTGTAAAAATTATATGTTTTATATGTTTTTATGATATCATCTACAAACATATAATTCGTCCAAAGATTCCGGCGAGTCCGAAGATAAATAATAAAATATTATTATATTTTAACCCTTAGCAAACGAATGCCGCCATATTCGCGAATATAATGTCGCGAATATGGCGGCATTCGTTCGCTAAGGATTAAAATATATCGTGACAAATATGAGAACTAATATTTATTTGTTTCATTTATTTCCTTCTTATTAATTCCTTTTTATTCTTTTGGTTCCTTATCACAATCAGAAATGTTTAATAAGAAAAAAAATATATATATATAATATATATATATAAAAGATATAAATGATCATATATTTATTAACAATACGTTATATAATAATATATGCATGTGAACGAAACAAAATTGCGAAAATCAAGATTCGAACCCGTAGCAACAACGTTCTCGCTATAGTAGCTAAGCATCTTATGTACATAGCTACAACGCTGAGCTTGAAAGATATCGAAACGCGCAACATATAAGAGACACATAAAATTTCAAATTCAATTTTCTTGCAAATATTTGAAAGTTGCATCGAGTGACTTTACCATGCGTAGTGGGGATAATATATTACAAGATATTTCAAGTTCCAGTAAAATCTTAAAATCATATTTCAATAAAATTTAAGAAGGCAATCTTTAGTGTTCCCCTTATAAGGAAATAGTATTTTTAAATCAAACTTTACAACTGATTAATTTCAATTGAATTTTCATTTCTGTGATTAAGTCTTATAAAACTGTCATCATAACATTATTTTCTTCCACTTTACTACTTAAATGGTTTTGTCGCGATTAGTAACGAACTTTCTAATTTCTATGTCGTCTAATTTCTTTAATTCTAATTTAATGAAATAATTAAATAATTTTATACTAAAATTTTATATTAACATATATGTACACAGTCACTGACCATATTATTAAACACACTTTAATTCTTTAATAGAATACAGATTAGAAGAAGAAAAGCTATAAATTGTATGTTTACTTGATTANTCAAATGAAATGATTAACAATGGTTATGAAAAGTACTTTTTATAGAATACTTAAAAAAGAAATTAAAAAGTACTTAAATACTTAAAAAAGAAATTAGAAAATACTTTTTATAGAATAATTATAGAATAATGGTTTCTTAACATAATTCGATCGATAAATGAACTATGTTATAAAGCCGTAATATAATTTAAAGCTGGTCCTCGGAAGTCAATGAAATGT
>NW_014556234.1:9345-36446 GCF_001313825.1 Dinoponera quadriceps
GAGAGAGAGAGAGAGAGAGAGAGAAAGTCAGGCAAAAATATGGAAATCCTGAAATATTTTGAGAACTTTAACAAAAAGATGATTGAAACAAAAGTTTTGAGATTTCAAGGGCGGGACTCAATTATGACTTTGACTTTGACCTTGAAATCAAATTTGAAAGTCATTTGAAAGCCATTTTTTTAAATAGAAACCCCTATTTTTGATCTCAGAAATGAAAAGAGCGGAAAGTATTACGTTCAAATATATAGTTGATGATTGAGGTCATTCTTATTCTACAGGTCAAATCAAGATCAAATAACATCGACAAAAGTATTGCGAAATATCTCGAAAACGGTGTATTTTTGCTGAGAACATTACTAGACCTTGATTTTGACTTTCGTAACCTTCCTTAAAATCAAATTAGAAAGATCCCGCCAACTAAGACAAGATCGAAGGAAGATCCAGCCAAGTAAGACAAGATCGAAGTAAACATTTCGAACATCATCTATTGTAAACATGCCTGAATCGAAAAGAACTTTTTCGTACGTTAGGTGTTCATCTTTCTATCTTGCTCTGGAAAACTTTCAGCCATAGATGATAACTCAATAGTAATATATGAAACTATATATAATTATATATGAATCCACATATGGAGCATATATGGAATTTCTTCTAGAATCAATAAAAATAACGATTTTTTAACGAAATTGTTTATATAGTATCCAGTGTTCCCAAATAATACAAACAATAGTAGAATCCGAATTTTTCATGTTTTACAGGTTGTAAGTCAATAATTGTCCATTATCTAACTTTGAGCATATTATATCTTTTGTCCAGCAAGTCAAACTACAACATATGTGAAAACCAGTTGATTTAACTGGGACCCAGTTTCATATAAAATTAGGAAAGAGTTATATATATTTTCCAAGAATGCTTGCAATATTCTACAAAAATGTTACTATTTCATATATCTACATTGATTCTATAATATTACACCACAACTTGCAATGTTACAATGTTCCTGAAATGTAACTAAGCTTTTGTGCTGTATCGGTTAAGATCGAGTAAAAGTCGCCTCGACTGAAATTCGCACAGGCATATGCCACGCCTAGACTTATCCTAATCAAAAAGGGCCCTCATTATTAGAACAAGTGCACAGGTATGCTTTTGGGAAGATGCAAGAAAATGTTTATGACCATGCAGTATATACACTTACGAAGTAACGCGATATTTGTAACGGACCGACGCGCTAGGCATGAACGGAGATGACTCGAGCGCTTCGCTGGACGTGTCGTGAATACGCAACAAGCGGTTGATAGAGTTCAGTCGAAATATAAATGTATAATAGAAAATAAGCAGATTTTATTCGTTACTGAATACTTATGCATTAAATGTTTACATATGATTGATGGCGATCCGGAATATACAGTCTGTCCCAAAATTTTCCGAACTTTTATTAAAACTTATTCTGTAAGGTAATAATTATAAATTTTTATTTATAATCATTCGAAATACATCCCTTCCGAAGAAATACAATCTTTATAACGGTCATATAGCTTTAGAAAACTCCGCTGAAAGTCCTTCGAGATAGTCAAGATATTTTCGGTCAAAGCCCTTTGGATGTCCAAAATAATATCGAACTGCTTTCTCTTCAGCTTCATTATTAGTTTCGGCCTACTGCTACCACGCACAGCGATTAGAGTTCGTTGAATGGATTATGGAAACAACAAGTGGATGCTGATTTTTCGAACAGAATCATTTTCAGCGATGAAGCTCATTTGATGGCTTGGTTAATCGACAAGATTGTCGCATTTGGGGTTCAGAAAATCCACGAGTGATTGTTGAGAAACAAACGCATCCACAACGTGTCATTGTTTGGTGCGGATTTTGCTGGAGGCATCATCGGACCATTCTTCTTCGAAAATGCGGCTGGTCAGGCAATAACAATTAATGGTACTCGCTAACGTGATAATCCAGTTTTTTGTGCTTAAATTGCAAGATCTGGATGTGGACGACATGTAGTTTCGATGGTGCCACATGCCATACAGCCCGAGAAACAATTCAACTACTGCATGAGCCATTTCCTGGTCGTGTAATTTCCCGTTTTGGTGATCAGAATTGGCCGCCCAGATTATGCGATTTAACGCCGTTGGACTTTTTTCTTTGGGGTTTTTTGAATTCTAAGGTCAACAAGCCCACGACCACCCACGCCTTGAAGGAGGAAATTGAGTGCTGTATCAACGAAATTCAGCCACATTTATGCAAAACGGTCATGGAAAATTTCAACAAGAGTGCGTATGTGCCAGCAAAGCCGTGGAGGCCATTTACCCGATATGCTATTCCATACATAACCCTATACTATATACTTTATGAATCAATAAAAAATTTATAATTTTTAATAATAAACCTGTGTTTTCTATCAAAATTACTTCTTGCGTGAATTTTGGGACACCCTGTATATCCCATCCAAATCATAGAAAATGATGAACATGGTTTGCACTTATGATTTTTGCAGGCGCACTTTTTTGGTGTTTGTTCTTCTGAACTTTTCCACACTGAGTTCTGGCATTTTGTAAGTGGCCGTTTTGCGGTAAACAGATCTGTTCTGGGTTTGTTGCATCAATCTGTCATTGCATTGCTAGACCTGTTCTATTGTTGTTTTCAATATGATTTTGGGAAGTGTTCTTCAGCTTTGGTCTACACTGAGGACACAACCCAGTAAGCAAGAAATCATTAATACAATGTTATTACAACGATATTCCTGAATCTATAACGTTATCAATTATGTATATTAAGTTCTTGATGTTGTATAAAACATCACGATAAACATACTTCAGTTGCGATTTCGAAATTTTAGTAATATTGAAATGAGGGTGATATAACATTGCAAATAACGTTGCGTTAAGATTTTTTTATTATAATATTTTTGAGATAATGAAATGATAAAATTTAAACATATTAAGTATGAAAATTAATTCAGTGCCTTTACATTTAACGTCTTATAATATATTTGATTCAAATTTCAATTTTTTTTCTCGCTCTATGATGATTTGAAAGTGCTAACTTTAAGCTTTAAGAAGCAGTATAATAATTGATGGCCTTGCCGACATAAACAGAATCAAAAAACAGTAATTATCGTCCGAATTATCAGTAACTATGTCGTCCGAAAAGAAGCATTTGAAACACTGCATCCTTTCAGTTGAATAAAAATGCTGCTCAGTCTACCGAAATGATTTGTTGTGCTTTGGGTGAAGTGATGTGACTAATAAAACTTGTAAAAAGACCTTTTACTGGCAATGGAATTAGGCAAGTGATCATACTATATGATAATGCGCGGCCACACGTCGCAAACAAAAGATTTCATCTCTACATAGGCTGGGAAGTTCTCCCTCATGCGGCTTATTCGTCAAATTTAGCCCTGTTGGATTACTATCTATTTCGGTCGCTTCAATGTCATCTGGCGGATATGCATTTTAAAACAGTTGACGAGGTTCGAAAAAGCATTAATAACTTTATTGAGTCAAGACCGCTAAGTTTTTTCCGCGAGAGCATTCATCAGCTATCTGATAGATAGAATAAAGCCATAGAAAATAATGGAAATTATTTCAAACATTAAACTTGTACTTGACTTTTTGTACGTAAATTTTGAATTTCATGGAAAAAAGCACCAAATGAATTTGTACACCTAATGCTATCAATGATACCTATGAATACCGCCCTGGGTCTCTATTCTTAAAATGGTTGAATATATATAAATGTCACTGAGCAACTACTATTAGGTCATTAAGTATGAAATGTCCGATCACCTCATGTACCAAATTTGATACCCGATATCTCTCATATTTCACTTTAACTTTCTTTGTTTTTTGTTTTTTTATTTTGTCATTATGAAGATACGTCATCAGCCTTTTAGACACACGTTTTGGTTTGTGATTATCTGTCAAATTGCCTTTTGCAGATTAAATTTTATAAACCATGGATAAGTCAAAAATTCGCGTTATTTTCGAATATGAGTTTCGTCGTGGAACTAGCGTAGCGCAGACAATTCAAAGTGTCAACAAAGTGTTTGGCAAGAATGTGGCTAATGAACGCACAGTACGTCGATGGTTTGAAAAGTTCCGATCTGGCGCTTTTGATCTTCAAAATGAACTACGTGGGCGACCTGAAAGCAAGGTGGATAATAATGAGCTGAAAGCGGCAGTAGAAACGGATACATCTCAAACTACGCGTGAATTAGCAGCAAGGTTGGTCGTTACTATTCCAACAATATTAAACCATTTAAAACAAATCGGTAAGGTTAAGAAGTTGGATAGATGGGTTCCGCATGAATTAAACGAGCATCAGAAGAGAAATCGTTTCGAAGCTTGCCTTTCTTTGCTGTCGCGACATAAAGCGAACCATTTTTACACCGCATTGTTACGTGTGATGAAAAATTGATTCTTTTCGACAATCGTAAGCGTTCGGCACAATGGTTGGATAAAGATGAAGTGCCAAAACACACTCCGAAACCGAATATTCACCAAAAAAAACTAATGGTGTCTGTTTGATGGTCCAGCGCTAGTGTTTTCCACCACAACTTCATGAGACCTGGTCAATCAATTACGGTGGATGTCTACTGTAACCAATTAGACGAAATGATGAGGGAGTTTTGGATTAACTAGCCGAGATTGGTGAATAGAGACAGACCAATCCTCTTGCAGGGTAATGTTCGACTACATGTCGCACGAATAACGTTGCTCAAACTACAAGAGCTGAACTTGGAAACTCTCTGTCACTCACCGTATTCCCCAGATCTTGCACCAACTGACTACCATTTTTGCTACCATTTCTTCCAGGCATTGAATCACTTCTTGCAAGGAAAAATATTTAATTTCCAACAAGCTGTAGAAAACGTCTCTCGCGATTTTATCATCACTCGCTTTCCAGGCTTCTTCGCTGCCAGCAATTAATAAGCATTGTTAAGATGGCAAAACTATATCAATAGTTTAGGCGCATACTTTGATTAATTATACTGCTTCTTGCTTGAGGTATAATAAACCAAACTTTCAGTTCGGAATCGAACACTTCATACTTAATGACCTAATATATTCTAATTTGATTATATCTGCGCAATAACACTTACGTATATATAACCATTTCAAGAATAGACTCTGATAGTGGCCTATTTACTGGAGTAACCTACACATAGATTAAGATCATATAAACCTATTATCATACAAGCAGCCACAATAATCAGCAGTTGCAATTTGCTTTATTGCTTATTATACATGTCGAAAAAAGATAAAATGATGTTTTTAGTATAAAAGCACATAAGACTAAACATAGGCCACTGATTATTGCTGCTGCTTGTATGATAGGTTTGTATCATTTTACTTAAATTAAATTGCCACATAATACGATTAAATGAAAAAATTCAGAAAGCAAAATATCAGTTATGTAAATTAGTTATGAGCCATTATATGCAATTTCTTGAAATACCAAACAGGCAATAAAATTCAGACATATTAGAACAATATAAAAAATAAAATTACATAAAAAAAAGTTCACATATATTCCCAAAGTTATTTTTAAGTCTAAATTATAAACTTTGAATTAAATTTTAAACTGTTGCATTGACCAAAAATAAATATTAAAGCAACATTTAAAAAATATTTTCTGTAATGTTCTTAAAATATTTTAATATTCAAAAAATTATATTACAAAAGATTTTTTTAAATATATATGTATGTATTAAAAATCGTTTAGGAAATAAACATAAAGTCAACATTTGTAAACGTTAATTTAATGTTCCTAGCTTATTGGGTCTTGGTTTTGGCATCACCGTTCTACTAATATCAACCCATAATTTTTTGCGTGTAGGATTGTTAAAATATGTCCATTTTTCATCACTTGTAATTATTCGTCACAGAAAGTTTTTTTATAACCTAGTAAGCAATGAGAAACAGTAGGCCGGTTCACAATCGCGTTTGCAGAGAATTCATAGAGAAACCATCTTTCTTCCTTTTAGATATTTCCCGTTGTGTGAAATTGGCGAAATATTATTAATTCACCAACTCTAAGCTGAACTGTTAGCTCTTTTAAAATTTTGGCCGTGTTTGCGTTGAGACTTCCAATTTATTGTTCTTCATCTCGTTTGGACGATCAGAACGTGACATGTCGTTGATCATCGCATCATCGTAATCACTATTTCAAAGTTTTCAAAGCATTTCTTAAGACAGCAGTAAACATAATATTCTCTCCATAAGTCTCACAAATCAGTCTTTTAGTTGTTGCAGCGGTTTCACCTCGATTAAAGTAGTAAAGCATATAATGGCGACGATAAACTTTATCTAGTTCCATTTTCAATCGTATTAAATGAAGTTTTGTTCGTAACTATGAATTGTTACTATCAATTCTGATTCAGTATGGCCAACATTTAAAAATTAAAAAGAAACTTAAAGGGAAACAATTACTGCTACTCTCTCTCTCTTTCTCTCTCTCTCTCTCTCTCTCTTTGGAGTCGAGTCGAGGCAGGTGAGTCGATTGGATGTCTTCTTGTTGTGCTCCTGTTTAGGCCTGGTTTACTACCGCGTTTTGCCCCTCAGGACGTCAGTTTTCAGCTGCATTGTCTAGTGCCTCTTTAATGGACTTGTTGGCGCCTGTACTGATCGCTTGGTCTCCTGGATTGGTGAGCTTTTGGCCTTTTTTATGTCGCCTGGGCTGGCCGGTTGAGCTGATTTCTGGAGTTGACTTGTTTATTATCGACACCGTTTGGTTTTTGTTTACAATATGTCGAAGAAGATTGTTTCGCCGCCTGACGCACACACTGACACGGACGACACCGATTTAAGTATGCGATCCGAGGTAAGCAATGCCAGCGTGTCGTACGTATCCGAGAAGGTCGCTGCCAGGGAAAAGGCATGTTGTTCGCGAATAAACTCTCTCAAAAAGTTGGTAAATGAGCAAAACGACAAATTATCCAAATTATTTCTGATAAGCAAGGAGACCGCTGATAGGAAAGTTACGATAGAATCGGCTTTTCGTTCATGTAGAGACGCATTTATGGAAGTCTCAAACATCTTGTCGAATTTGTTGCAAGAGAGATCTACTTCGGCTGGATTTGATCCGTCGTACATCAAAGATGCGATTGTTGAAGTTCTCGATAAATACAAAGGGGAATTACGGATGGAGTCGGCTTTCTCTCGCGGCAGTGAAACTGATGGCCAACGGAGTGCGTCGTATGCGTCGGTTACCAGACCATTGGCACCTAGGGTTAGAATACCTCGTGGCCCTACTGTCGATGTTTCTAACTCGACAAGCTTCCTTATCGTCCCCGATGACAAGGAGGCGGATAGGTTTGCGTCTTCACGGGTCACGAAGGATGTTGTCTGCAGAGTTTTGAAACCGTCCGATCTCTCTCTAAAAGTAAATAAAATCTCCTATGCTGGGAAAAATAGCATCAAAATAAATGCTAATTCGCCAGATATTGAGAGGATCAAGAAACATCCCGAATTAATGAAGGCAGGCTTAAGATTGTTGAAAACGTCAAATTGTCGCCGACTAATTGTTTATGGTGTTCCGACAGATATGACACCGGACGAAATTCGTGATGAACTCGTAGCTTTGAACTTGAGCAGCGACCACGGAAGTAATATTAAAGTTGTCTATATATACCCTAACAGGCCGGAAAAATCAACTACAAATTGCGTTATCGAGGTATCTCCTGAAGTCCGTAACCTATTGTTAAAGAATAACAAGATTTATTTGCGTTTTTCGGTCTGCAATTTTTCAGACCACGTAAAAATTTTACAGTGTTATAAATGTCTTTTGTTTGGACACCTGGCTAAACAATGTAAATCAAGACCGACATGTGGCCACTGTTCTGAGGCCCATGAGGCCAGGGACTATCCTGAGAAGGATTTGCCGCCTAGGTGTGGAAATTGTACTCGAGGAAACGGTCCCTTTCCTGATTCAGAGCATGCGCATTCTACTTTTGACGCTAAAAAATGCCCAATCCTAAGCAGGAAAATCAAGGACAAAATAACCCACATTAATTATGGATAGTTCAAATATTCTCGATTATTTGCGCCTGTGCCATGTAAATTGTCAATCTTTAACGGCGCATCTTGATAAATTCAGGGACTTTTTCCTTGAACGAAATTATCATATTATTTGTATGACCGAGACGTGGCTAAAACCATATTATTCGAACAACCTGGTGAGCCTTCAAAGATACACGCTTTTTAGATATGATAGACGTAACAGAGCAGGTGGCGATGTTTGCTTTTATCTGCATAATTCAATGAGCGCTACGATTCTAAATCACTCTAATGAATCTGGCTTGCGCATACTCGAATTTTTATTTGCAGAAATATCTTGCAAAGGTGCATCCAAACTATAACTAGCTGTGGTTTATAGACCCCCTCACTGTGGTTTTATGGATATTTTCGAGAATTCGGTACTCGATGAACTGTCTAATTACCTGCATTGTATAATTGGAGATATGGGAGATTTTAACGCTGATTTGTTGATAAACACGTATGACAGCGTTAGACTACGTACTTTCGCCGCCTCCTGTATATTGTGCCTTTCGATGCTACACATCACCTGAGAGATTCAAGTACGTTTATCGATCATTGTCTTGTTGATGATGGAGACAAAATAGTCAGGTTTGGGCAACACAACGTTCCTTTCTTATCGGCACACCTTATTTATATTGACTACAACATTAGAATTTGGCGTCGTGGTGAGAGATTGGTCACATGTCGTAATTTTAGAAATTTTAACGAAAACATGTTTGTATCGGATATCCTCGCCGCTGACTGGAATTATTTTTTAAACTCCCAGGACATCGATGATAAGGTGGAGTTTGTGAACACCTACTAGACTGCCTAAACAGACACGCGCCCCTGCAGCAGATACATTGCAACCGCGTTCCTGCCCCATGGATCACCACGGATGTCAGAGGGGTAATGCATACAAGGAACAAGGCGAGACGTGAGTGGAAAAGAAGGAGGAACCATAATAACTATGAGAAATGTAGAGCATTGAGAAATAAAGCCCAGGATATGGTGCGATTTGCTAAGCGGAAGTATTACTTTAATAACTTGCAAGATTCAGCTGATGTTTGGACTGAACTGCGACATTTTGGCCTCGTCAAGTCGAAGGAGTCAAACAGGCATCATTCAAGCACAGTAGACAAGCTAAATACGTTCTTTGCTCAGTCTTCGTCGTCTGTGGATGATCCTATGGTGGTGCCGGTTATCGGCGGTGGCAGTGATTTTGATGAATATCAATTTCACTGGCGATATATCACACCAACGAATGTCTGCAGGGCTTCTTCAAGAATAAAATCCAATGCAGTTGGAGCCGACGGACTGTCCTTGAATGTGTTAAAGATGGTGATGCCTCACCTTATGCCGATTTTCAAGAACCTTCTAAACTTCTCTCTCATGCATGGAGTGTTTCCAACTAAATGGAAGTTTGCCCTCATCTACCCGATTGCTAAGGTCGCTGTTCCTGTCACGGTGCAACATTATCGACCTATCTCAATACTTCCAGCCATCTCTAAAGTCCTTGAATCATACGTAAAAGAGCAAATGTCTCGATATTTAGAGGAGCATGGATTGTCCGATCCTTGTCAATCCGCATATAGGCGCGGTCACTCTGCGCAGACGTGCCTGATAGGGATATTTAACGAGATTAGGCGTGCGGCGAATAGGAGAATGGTCACGGTGTCGGTCTTTTTCGATTTCTCGAAGGCTTTCGACAGGGTGAATTTTCGGACCATGTTAAGGAAGGTCGAGGTTTTGAATTTCTCATCGTCAACTATCGACTGGTTCAGGTCATATTTGACTGGCGCATACACGCCATGCGAGATCCTTATAGCGGCAAAATCTCTTCGTTTTTGAATGTCAGTGCTGGTATTCCTCAGGGCTCGATTTTGGGTCCGCTTCTGTTTGTTCTGTACCTCACTGATTTCAAGAATATTCTCAGGTACAGCAGATATCACTTTTACGCAGGCGATCTTCATATACGAGGTGTGTTCATAAAATAACGGGAATTTTTAAATTTCGCGGGTTTGAAGAATCTGATCGTCAAAATTTTTTTTTATTATGTTGGTATACATGCCCCTGAAGTATGATAAAATTTTCAGTTGTATTCATTGTTTACTTTGTCTGTGGCAGCCGCTAAGGTTAGGCGTGTTTTTGAGCTCGGCGATTTTCGTTTGTTACTCCGACGGAGCACACTGCCGTAGCGAAAGGGTTAAAAGAACTTTGTTAAAAGAAAAAAAATGAAATAAAGTGTAACAAAGTGTGTGAAAGATTAACAAAGGCCTATGGTGAGTCTGCTATGAGTAAAACAAGAGTTTACGAGTGGTATAAGCGTTTCCAAGATGGCCGTGAAGACGTTGAAGACGACGAACGTCCCGGACGCCCAGCACATCAACAACCAATGAAAACGTGGAAAAAGTGAAAGAAATGGTTATGAACGATCGCCGAATCACAATCAGAGAAGTCGCTGATGATGTTGGCATATCGATTGGCTCATGCCATGAAATTTTTTCGAATGTTTTGGGTATGAAACGCGTGGCAGCAAAATTTGTTCCAAAACTTCATTGCTTGTTCGTGAATTTTTGGCCAAAAACAATACTGTAACGATGCCCCAGCCTCCATATTCGCCAGACATGGCTCCGTGTGACTTTTTCCTATTTCCAAAAATAAAGAGAACCTTAAAGGGCCGTCGTTTTACAAGCATAGATGACATTAAAAGCGCATCGCTGAAAGAGCTAAAGGCTATCCCAAAGATCGAGTTTGAGAAGTTTTTCGAGGATTGAAAGAAGCGCTGGCACAAGTGCATAATATCTAATGGGGACTATTTTGAAGGCGACAACATTAATGTAGACGAATAAATATTTTTTTTCAAAAAACGAAAATTCCCGTTATTTTCTTAACACACCTCGTATACATGCACTGTAAACCAGACATCTAGGATTGTGTCTCCAGATTGAATGAGAACATTGCGGCAATAATCGTGTGGGCTAAAAGGAATTGTCTCGTGTTGAACGCCTACAAAACTCAGACTATAATTTGTGGTACAGCCAGACATGTCGGCGACATCGATTATGGGTCTTTGGAGGGCATAGTATCGACAACGAGAATATTGATTTCTCAGCTAGCGTTAAGTATTTAGGTGTTATTATTACCAACACTCTTGCCTGGAGCTAGCATGTAACCAACGTAGTAAACAAAACATACAGGATTCTTTACCAGCTGAAGCTGCACAGATGTTTATTGCCTGTCGAGCTCAGGCGGAGATTAATAGTATCTCTTATTTACCCTTATGTAGACTATTGCTGTGCTGCTCTAACCGACACGACCATGGAAAATCCGGCGCATCTGGATAGAGCAATAAACGCTTGTATTAGGTTCATTTTCGGCGTGAGCAGATTTGAACATATAACATCCTATTATAATAAGCTATGTTGGCTTCGGACGGCTTCTCGGAGGCGATACTTTGTAGGCTGCCTAATATACAATGTTATATAAAATCAACGTCCTGCTTATATCTTTAGACTGCTATCGTTCCGATCGGTTATATCTAGCAGATGTACTAGAGCTTCTGGTAATTTGCTGTCTGTCCCACAATATCGCACCGAACACTTTAATCGGTCTTTTATAACCACATCAGGTTTACTATGGAACTCACTGCCTACCGAGATTCGTTCCGCACGCTCACGTGAGTCTTTCAGGAAGTCACTTTACTCATATCTTTTAGGACAGCGTACAGACTGATACACTACTTTATGCGAAGTATAGGTAACATTATCAACAAATGTTTTTTGACAACATGAAGGGCCGTGTTTTTCACGTCACGTTCTTTTTTAATGCTATTGTATTTTGTTCCTTATGCTCTTTTGCAAAATTTCAATATTGCGTATTTTTCTAGTCATACTAGGAAAGTTTTTTGATTATTTCTTGTTTGCTGGTTGTTTTCGTTCTTAATATATAGTCTTTTACAAATTTCGAATTATGTAACTACCAATAAATATGTATTACTGCGTATATAGCGCTTAAGGGGATATGTCCCAGAACGCTAAATAAATGATGCTTTCTCTCTTTCTCTCTCTCTCTCTCTCTCCCTCGACTTCACGAACCCCAGCTCCGGCGAACTAACTCCAGGTATCAATTGAGAAGATCATCCGTTACCTTGCAATAAATAGCATGGTGCGTTTTATTTATAGTGATTTCCCCAATAAGGCTAATCCACTCTCATTATTTTATGCAAGGTTCGAGACGCAACCCTCTTTATTTGCACTTGATTCTCTGATTATCCGTACAATGTATTATATATATATCTATATATGTTCGCTTTACTGGATACATGAGTGTGATTTTATAAAGTAGTAGTGAATAATACTCATTCACTTTAGTCTTTGGAAACAAAAACTGATTAGATTATCCCGTTCACATGTATACCTGTTTCGAACGCGCGGAAAACTTGCTCGAGTCTGTTGAACAGAAAAGGGAAGAGGTTCACACCGCTTCGGACGGACAGCATCCTCATGGTCACGTTATAATTACGCTGAGGTTACGTGATCTGTCCGAACGCGTAGTGGTTCATACACAACACAGTGATACAATTGTAATTCGTTTAAACGAAAAAAAAATACGCTGCGTACCGTGAAAGACTACGTATATCTGCTATATGACGCACACTAATTCTAAAATTCTCGACGAATACTCTCAGTATTTTCTCCTCTTGAATGTAACGACGTGCGTATGCATTATCGTATCTATGCTGCAAATGCAATTGTCTTTCACACGTTGAATACATCTCATTATCATACATCATATAGAATATTATTCACGACCGACGGAATCATTCTGTATAAATTCGAATCACGACACGTATATTTTTCTCCGCTAGTCTATATAGGTTACTATTTTATCGGTAAACAGCTTTGGTGTGAATCTCACTATCAAAGAACTAGTTACTATCAAAGAACACATTTTTTTTCACGGTTACATACGCGTCGTATACACGAATCGCAAATATCAAATCTTATCATCTTCGTGTGAGATTAAGTATTCGAATTTTTATCGTCATCGTTTGATATTCGCAATCCGTGAATACGTAATCGCGAAAAATTATGTTTTTCAATAGTGACAGTGAGATTTACTCCAAAGCAGTTTACTGTTATAATAGTTACCTATAGGAGAAAACGGGGAAAAATATGCATGTCGTGGCTCGAATATATACAGAGTGATTCTCCAAGTCATAAATGATATCCTGCATGGCATGTAATAGTGAGATGTGTTCAACGTGTGAAAGACATTGCATTCATAGCGTAGATACGATAATGCACAAATGCGTCATCGAAAGAATTATTCAAGAGAAGAAGAATCCTGTGAATATTCGTCGAGAACCTCGAGACTAGTGTGCGTCGTGCGACAAATATACACAGGTTCATAAGTCTGAATTCACTTTCGTCGATAAAAGTATCTTAAATGGTTTCTAAGTGGTTTCTTAATCAATCATGGTTCCTAAACCATTTTTAGAGATATTTTTATCGATAAAAGCGAGTGCAGAATCTGGACCACAGTCTCTCGCAGTATTTGGTGCGTCGTATTTTTCGTGCAAACGAATTAAAACGGTACCACTGTATGAATATTGGTTGGAGATCCAAATTCTGCATATAAGAAGGAGATAGCGCACTATCAGTTTCTTGTCACGAGAATCATTACGAAAGGACACAGGACAATTTTTTTCGACGCGCTAATTTGCATCATATGCCGATTGCTATTTGCTGCGTTACTCCGTCTCCTCAAATCAACTATTATTATCGATACTAGGAAATTCTAAGAATTTTTCTAAGCCATATTTCTTATAAACTTAAAGTCATCTTTCTTTGTACATGCTTACAGAATTCCGTCTACCGTTTCCCGTGCCTCTTCATTGGCGTATACAGATCAACTAATTTCTCACTAACAATTGTGAAATTTGCAAAATGAATATTATTTACGAGGTCTGTTCAAAAAGTATCGCGAATTTTGAATTTCCGCAGGTTACGTATATTCGATTTTCGATTTTTTTGTGGCGTTATGTTGGTACTCATGTCCCTCACTTATGCCGACAAGTTCGGCCATTTTGAATATTCAGTTTATCTTTGACAGCTGTTTTTCTTGGACATGTTTTGGTTCGTCTTCGATTTTTGCCTATTCCAAAAAATGGATCAAAGAATCTGTATCAAATTTTGTATGAAAAACAAAATTAAGTACGCGAACGCGTTCCGAATGTTGACTGTGGCATACGAGTATGGTGAAGCTACCTTGGACCGAAGCAACGTTTATCGGTGGTACAAAATGTTCTCAGAGGGCCGAGAAGATGTGAACGACGAAGAGCGTGCCGGACGCCCGAGCACGTCAACAACAGACGAAAACATTGATGAAGTGAAGAAAATAGTATTGGCCAATCGTCGAATCACCGTTAGAGAAGTTGCTGAGGACCTAAACATATCGATTGGCTCGTGCCATTCGATTTTTACTAATGATTTGGGCATGAGACGGGTCGCCGCGAAATTCGTACCAACGCCCCTGCTCACACATCGTTGCTTGTGCGCGAATTTTTGGCCAAAAACAACACACTAATGATGCCGCAGCCACCGTATTCCCCAGACCTGGCCCCCTGTGACTTTTTCTTGTTCCCGAAACTGAAGAGGCACATGAAAGGACGACGCTACGCTACGATTGAGGAGATAAAGACGGCATCGAAGGAGGAGCTGAACAAGATCACAAAAAATGATTTTTTGAAGTGCTTCGAGGATTGGAAAAAACGTTGGCATAAGTGTATATCTGATGGGGATTACTTTGAAGGAGGCAAAATAGATATTCATGAATAAATAAATAATTTTTGAAAAAACACAAAATTCGCGATACTTTTTGAACAGACCTTGTATATATCATATATTCACTGCTCGGTTTAATTTTTTCTAGCTGCACACAAGCTCTGAGCTAAAAATTGCCAGACAATCTTCACATCACAATTGAAATTTTCTTTACAAATAAATGATACCTTAATATAATAAAAAAAAACGACTTACATATCATTGTGTGATTTATTAAATTGATTATTTATATTCTTGATTTATATTAATTTAATTGAATTGTGAGAATATAATTTAACTGCCCGGAGAAAAATATATGTCTAATTGTATCAATGTATGTCAAATGTCAAATAAAGTTAGATCTAGTTATATATAAACGAGAATGCTAAAAGAGTTTTACCCATAATGAATTCGGTAGCTTGCACTAGTGCGCACCGGGTGCGCACTAAGGCTTGTTTATATTCTTATATTTAAGATCGTACCTTAAATATATATTTAATTTAAATTCTTAGTTAATAAAATTATGCATACGGATGCTGTACGTATCATATTACTGGTTCAAAGTATTTGAAAATATATTCAAGATAACCATTAAATATAATAACAGACTATAAACACGTCTCAGTGCGCACCAGTGCAAGCAATCGAATTTGCTATGAAAAAAGTGCAAGTGGAAAAAAGAATATTTTTTGTAGATTTTTTACTTCGATACAATAAAGTTATTAAAAAGTTCGTAGTGTTTCAGGAACACCTTGAAAGTTGAACAAGAACGTGATGTATTTATAGAAATTTGGATGATGTATGGAGCTACCACAAAACCATCTGTGTGAGTTTTATTGAGCGGGAAGAAAACGTGAGAAGGAGAAATGTTTTGTGTATGTGTAAAAGACGATATAAATAACTGTGTACAAGAGCAAATAGGACTTAGACAAATTATATAAAGTCGGATAGAAGAAACTATTATAAAAATGCATTCGGCGAAACGAAAGGCGAATTTTTAAAGAGAAAAGTTAAAAAGAGGAATAAAGAAGGTTGTCTATTTTTAAATTTGTGGAGAAGAGAGTTCCCATGTAGCACATAAAGCTTTAAAACTATTGCGATAACGTTGTCGCAGTTTAAATGCGCAGCATTTTTGTTTAGCATAGCTACTACTGCAACGTTATTATGAAGTCTTGATCAAGTTGTAACAGTAAAAGTGGGACAACATTTTAGGCTTTGAAAACGATGTCGCAGCTATTTAGTTGCATAACTATTTTGTTATGAAGTTGCCATAGCCACATTACAACAGTGGCAGTCGAAATAAAAATAAACAATCTAATAAACGGAGTTTTTCAGGTGTAAATTAATATTCAATGAAAGTTAAATTTTAATTTTAAAATTACGTAAAAACATTAATAGAATTAAGACTCCTGTGTCCTTTGATTGTTCTTGTTTGATGACGTCAAAATCGAAAAATCGCATGCTAAAATATATACAGTATACGCAGAAATAAAAAAGTATGTACATAAAATAGCATTCGTCATAAATTCAGCACAAAAAATATCCGGATGTTTTCCTTTAACCCGAACAATCAATAAATAGCCGTAAAATTAACGTAACAGAATCATAAGAAAGGATAGGTTAAAAACGTAAGTTGTATGTTACATTAATTTTCGGCTATTTATTAATTGCTCAGGTTAAAGGAAATTATCCGGACATTTTTACAAATATGGTGAACCTACCACGAGTGCTATTTTATGCGTATATTCTTTTATTTCCATGTACATCGTAATATATTTTACGATTTCTCGCTTCTGACGTCATCAAACAACAGCCAAAGTGAGGACACAGGAGCCTAAAAAAAATTTTTGATTTAACTCAAGGATTGAACTTCAGACAATCCGGCCTTCGTCAAAAAAACTCAAATCAAATTTAAAGATTAATTTTATTCATTGCAAATTATTAAAATTTATAATGTACGTATAAATATACTGGCGTAGATGCAAATTCATAACTACACTAATTATAGAATTATAGATATTTAAGTAATAATTTTAGAATCGAATGAACACATGAGTTCGCTTTCATGCTTTTACAATCATTAATACAGCTAAAATAGTTGCGGTTGAATTGTGGCTTCTGTTATTGCTGTTGTTATGTCCTGCATGCTTTACGGATAATGATTTTTTTCCTCTTACTTTCTTCGTCCTCTTTATATTGGAAAACAAATGCATTTGGTACCGTGTAATAAGATTAGAAACTTAGCCCAAAGAGGCCAAGATATAGAAAGACGTTAAGTTCATCATAAAACATAGACCCAAAATTTGCTCATGAGATCTCGATAATGCACTGCCAGATATGTCTGTTCCTATTTCCCAAAACGTCCGTCTGCGAATAATATAAAAGAAAATGCCGCGACTAGCTATCATTGCACCATAGGGTCGGAAAGATCATACGATCCTAGAAAAACAATCCGTCCTAACTTTCCGTCATAAACTGAAACAATTCATCCTCATCCTCATTTCTGAATCACGCCACATTTTTCTTCCCTTTCATTCACAAAAGACGCGAAAACGCAGCAATATTTTTTCATCCTCACGTCTTGTGTTTCTCTTTTGATTTGCCAGCATTCTAAAGACCACGTCCAATCTCCACCCACTTTTCTTCCCAAAGGATACGTTTCTAAAAAACATAGGTCCCTCTCCTCAATCGTAGGAGTGGTCAATTTCTGTCTCTTATGTCTTAAGAGTTGTCACCAAACCTCTCAACCTCCCACATCTCCTTTCCACATTGATCTTATTGGCAATCATCACTCCCAAAATTCTCCCTATAAAAACCCGATTTTCTTGCCACTTCGCATAGTTCCTAGCAGTTCTCAGGAGTACCTAATAATTTTTTCTAAGGAGTTCTTACGTTATATGGTTTTCATTTGTTATCGTCACAGTCATTATATTAGTTCTCAGGTATATATGTGCAATAGTGTTTTGTTTTAATCGTCCGACTAGAACCATGTTCTGTATACTATTCACCACAGTCGATCCATTAGAATTGTAAATCTTTATTTCATATTTATACATGATTTTTAATAATTTTATTCCAATCTTCAATCCCACTTCACTTCTTAAACACACACATTCATCACCGCGTAATTATTATCTTCCTTGTATTATATAATGTTATTCTCTGATAACTATACCAATATGTTAAACACCCTCGTTACGTCAAATTCGATTGTATTACATTAAGTTTCAAAGATTACTTTTACTTTTAATCTTTATTTTTTATTTATATTATTCCAATAACGTTGATTCATAAAAGTCCGTTTGATATTAAGCTATATTTTTGTTTAACTTTAGCTAACTGGTTCATCTTTTAAATATTGTATCTTTTACAATGACTTTTCTCATTAATTTGTCACTATTGTTAATCCATGTAAGAAGCAAATTATGTTATTAGTATAATTAATAAACTCTTTTATTCACAATGTCCTAAATTTAACTAAGTTTGTTCCATTTATTCATTCATTTTCTGTCAATTACTTTAATCAGAATTCCCCTTTCAACGCTCTCATATGGTCTTATTCCAGGTAAAGAAATTAAGTTCTTTGACCTAAATAAAGATCCACCTAACGTACGTTCTGCGATAAGTAGGAGTAAATGGGCCTTTCCGGATCTTGACCTGATCTGCAGACCTACGTGTACGTTTAGGCCTCGCGAGTGCGCGAGTATGCGGTGTTTGTTGCGTACATTCTCTTCCAGGACGTAACACTGTCATAGCGACTATATAGAAATTTAATACAAAAATAGCTGCGGATATATTTTGACTTTTTTATTAGCTGTCACAACACTTTGGCGGCTAAAAGTCCAATAACATTTGCAGCTAAATAACTGCAATTAAGGTTAGCAGGACGTTGTATTAGCCACATTTTTACTATCGCAGTGAATATAACCAGAATATATTACTTGAGATGTACGTGGACCTAGGAGGAGGAACGAAGGTTAAGTTAGATTCAATTTGATTGGATTAATAAAATATCCTCAAGATTTTATTTACTTCTTTTAGTGTTTTTAGTTTTAGAAAATCCAAACTCATTTAACATTTAACCTCGCATCATGCCTTATCACGCATTTGCGGCAGATTCCGATTCACTACGTCCTCATTACGCTTACTTTTTATTAACACAGTCTAGTAACACAATGTGACGATAAAATTGCAGCAAAATTAAGCATATCGTGCCGTCAGGACGTGACAGTAGAAACACAGCACAAATCGATTATGACTTGCCGTCATGACGTGATGACAAAAATATGACAGATATTAAACGTGATCTGCAGTAACAATTGTTGAAGGCAATCGGAGTAGAAATCAAAAATAGCTGAAACATTATGTCTCATTTTAGACATTTTGTTCGCATCCTTACGTAGATTCGATCTCGAACGCCGGCCATCTAATTCCTAAGCGATCACCCTCATTTAACTTCTATAACTATAACGATTATGACTTATAACTAAACTTTATATAATATATGTTTATGTTATTTGTTGTATGTATTTCTTATATTGACAAAAGTGTTCTCCTGCTAAATGCGAACATTTTTAGGAAATATTCGAAATTTATATTAAATGATTAAATCTTTTTCTCTTAAGAGGGGTTTCTACTTTAGATAGCTAATTTTAAGGAAATTTCAACAAATTTATTTTTATGAAATGAAATTTTTATGAAATGAAAGCACTTAGAGTATTGACACGCATGCTTATACATCTTTTATTTTTAGAAAAATTCAGATTTTGTTATGTTTTATGCGTATAACAAAAAAGATATAATTGATTATATGTCAGCTGCTGTGACTATTCTGTTTGTATTGTCCCCAGGTTTACACCCATCTATTGATCTGAAACAAACAATTCGAAGTTTATTTTAATCCTTATAAGTGTGGTTATGCCCTCTACTTCAATGAACAATATAACTCTATTATTAACAAAATGGCGGTGTCGGTCAGACCAACCAATGAATAAAGAAGTGCACCGAATGGCAGATCTGCGGAAATGAAGCCTCATACCTCTTCTCACACCCTCGCTTCGCTTGCTCGTGGTGGCTTTGCTGTACCCTCATCAAAGATTGGGTAATCAATCCTTTTGAAAGATAAGGAGATTAAAGAAGAGGGAACCACCCACCTCCGGGCAGGGAGTTACGCTACAGGTTAACAATCTATACGTGTAAAACAATGATGTTCAGAAACCACAGAATAAGCCTCGGGTAAAACGGATAAATCGGCAACGAACCAGGCAACGAAAGAAGGAATTACGATTTGAAACATGGAACGTTAGGAGCCTATATGAAACAGCAGCGGCAAAAAATTTTATTAGCGAGATCTCTAAGGGCAGATAACACATTCTAGCGGTACAGGAAACAAGATTAAAAGATATCGAAGAAATGAAAATAGGAGAGTATAAGATCTATTATAGCGGAGGCGGTAAACATACCCTAGGAGTCGGATTTGTAATCCACAAAACATGGTAGAACCATATATTATAGTTCCATCCTGTCAGCGACAGAATATGCATACTTAAATTAAAAAGTAAGTTTTTCAACCTCAGCTTAATAAATATGCACTCTCGGACTAAAGACAAAGAAGAGGAGGTCAATTCTATCATACTCTAGAGCGTCTGTACAACTCATTACCGTCAAACGACATAAAAATAGTGTTGGGTGACCTAAATGCGAAAATTGGGCGAGAATTGGTACATCGGTATGTCATAGGAAGAGAGAGAGTCTGCATGAGGAATCCAACCACAATGGTACACGGGTAATCGATTTTGCGACTGGCAGAAACATGGTGGTTGTATCGACGTGCTTCCCTAAGAAAGACATACGCACATGGATATCACCTGGTGAAAGAACTTACAATCAAATCGATCATGTGTTAATAGACAAAAGAAGAGCTTCCAGCATTATACAAGTGAGATCATACCGAGGTGTAAATAGCGAATCTGACTATTATATGGTAAGAGCTAGATTTCAATGTCGAGTATCTACGACCACGTCACGAATAAACGCCAGACGCAGGAATTTCAACGTGGACAGATTGAAAATAAAGGAGGTACAAAAGAAATACAAAGTCAAACTGGAAGAAAGGCTAAATCAACTTATGGACAACATACTTATAGATACGGATAAGAAAGGATGGAACCACATAAAGGAAACCATAAAGGAGGTAGCAGAGGAATCAATAGGATATGAGTGCCCACACAAGGAGAACGACTGGTATGATGAAGAATTTCCGTAGAGCGGAAATACACAAAAGAAATGAGCTTAGGAAATGGTATCTAGATCGACCAACAAGGAGCAGGGAAGAGGAATATAAAGCAGCCAGAAGAACAGCGAGAAAAGTATGCCAGAGGAAGAACAAACAATACACGAATGATTATATAATACGCATACAGATTAAATTCTAACAAAATAACACAAAAAGTGGGCTGATATAATGAGCTGAATTTCTTCCGAAAAGATTTCAAACCATCAAGCAGTATGTGCAAAAAGAAAGATGATACGTTAACCGCGGCAAAAGAAGAAGTTAAAAACAGATGGAAGGAATTTTTTGAAGAACTGCTTAATAGTCCATTACAAAAAAGAAGCCAAGAACATAGAATGCCACAAGATCAAGATGAAACAGAATGTAACCCATCAATAGTAGAAGAAATTGGAAAAGCAGTGAAATCAACCAGGAACTGCAAAGCCCTAGGCAAAGACAATATATCCCAGCTGAATTATACAAACATGGAGGAAATGCTATAACTAAAACGTTACAGAAGAGAATAGGAAAAATATAGAGAGAAGAAAGAATACTTAAAAAATAGGAAAAATCAATAAGCCTCACCTACAAGAAAGAAGATAGACTCAACTGCAATAACTACAGCGGGATCTCACTACTAAACACAACATATAAGATCTTTACAACAGTGATCAAGAATCGACTAGAACCCTACGTCGAGAAGTTCATCGGAGGATACCAAGTGGGATTCCGAACTAGCAAGTCAACATTGGACCAGTTGTTCATAGTTAAACAAATATTGAGCAAATTTGGGGGATTTTACACAGATGTATATCAATTATTTATTAACTTCAGACAAGCCTACGATAACATTGATAGGAATGCGCTGTATAAAACAATGTCAAATCTCGAAATTCGAGATTAGATTAATGAACCTTATTAAAGCATCGATGTACAACTCAAGACGGTTAGAATCCAGGGAAAAGCCGGAGTGGAGTTCTAGGTCAACAAGGAACTTAGACAAGGCGACGCTTTGCATCAATGTTATTCAACCTAGATTTGGAGGGGGTGATAAGAAAGTTGGACGTGGACGTAAATAGCAATCTACTCCATAAATCGAAACAACTAGCGGCAGTGCAGATGACATAAACTGCTTAGCCAGGTCATCGACACACTTAAAAGAAATGTTTGTAGAACTGGAAAAAGCAGCTTTGTATTTTCAATAATTGAATATTGAAAATAATTATTGAAAAATGTGAGTTTAAGGCTTAAAAAGCATATACGGATCGAACATACTGTGTTTCAGAGCTTTAACGCGCATAAATCTCTTTCTTACTAGGTTCTGGTTTTCGGGTTTTCGGGTTATAGCATTTTGAGTGTATGGGGTTAAGGGGTTATGGGTTTAAGGAATTAAGGGATGAAGGGATTAAGATGTTAAGGGGTTCTGGAGTTATTGGGATTAAGTGATCAATGGATAGAGGATTTATTGGGATTTCGGGACTTTTTTTGAGGTTATGAAAAATCCTGACGTGATGGGGTTAAATGGACCCCGAATTTGGATTCAGCGACCCCAAAAACATATGATAGACATAGTCAGATCCCAGGGGTAATTTTGTGAATTTTTTTTGTGGAGCTGTGTTATTGAGTTATTGTTGTTATTGAGGCAAAAGATGCTTATCTTCTCCCAAGAAATTAAAAATCTAGTAACTGAAAAACATAAATTGTGCAAGCTCTGGCAGCACACCAGATGTCCAAAATTGAAAACCAAACTTAATTTCACCATCAAGCAATTGAAACTGCTACTAGACAAAGAACGAAACATGAACATCGGAAACTACCTCAATAATCTTGAGGTGCAGCAGTTACGGATTATTCTCTCTGGAAGGTCACCAAGAAGTTAAAGCAACCCCGAATTGCAACTCAACTAATTCATTGCTTTGATGGGAGTTGGGCATGGAGCGACTCGGAAAAAGCGAAGACTTTTGCTGAATGTTTATCCAAAGTATTTACACCAAACACATGCGAGGGACCTGAAAAAGAACTTGAAATACTCGATGCCTTTAAAAATCCTTGCGGACTTGACGTAGAAATTAAAAATTTTACACAAAAGAAAGTGATGTCAACCATTAGACGCATTAATCCTAAAAAAGCTCCAGGCTACGACCTGATAACTGCACGCATACTAAAAAAGCTACCCAATGTCGGTACGAGATTTTTTATTTAACTTTTTAATGCCTTTTTAGTGCTGAAACTGAAATTCTTCCCGCCGCAATGGAAGGTAACTCAAACTATAATGATACCAAAGCCTGATAAGAATGTCGAAAACCACAAGTCCTACAGACCTATCAGCCTGTTTCCTATCACCTCAAAGGTTCTGGAGAAACTACTCCTTTCTAGGCTCACGCCTAAGACTGTAAAGGGGAATTTAATCCCAGACCACCAGTTTGGATAACGGCTCAAGCATAGCACTATAGATCAGGTTCATAAGGTTATTATAAAGATTCATTTTTCGTTTGAGAACAAGAAATACTGCTGCTCAGTGTCCCTTGATATCTCTCAAGCATTTGATAAGGTATGGCACGAGGGTCTGTTATTTAAAATAAAGAATAATTTTCTGCAAAGCTTATACAAATATATCAAATCATATCTCGGAAACCGCTACTTCTTAGTTAAATATGGCGAAGTAACTCAGGACTCTACAAAATAAAAGCCGGTGTCCCACAAGGCAACGTCCTTGGCCCCGTACTGTATCTTCTTCATACATCTGACATTCTGACTTCACAGCAAACACTGATGGGAACTTTTGCTGACGATACAGCAGTACTGGTATCGCATGCTAACTCGGCAATAGCCAGTTCTATCCTCCAAAACAACCTTGATCAGATCTCCAAATGGTCAAAAAAATGGAGAATAAAATTTAATGAAAACAAATCAGTACATGTGACATTTATGCTAAAACGTGAAACCTGCCCACCGGTCTCAATAAATGACATCCAAGTTCTACAAGCAGATGCAGTAAAATATTTTGGCATGCATCTGGACAGACGTCTCATATAGAGAAGTTACATTTTTACAAAACGGAAACAACTTACTATTTACTAAATACTAAACGGAAAGTACTTAATATTTTTTATCTATCAGGAATTCTGAAACTCATCGAGAGGAATCTAATGCGCTATTCAGAATTACTCGGACTCAATACTAAATTTCTCTGAATTTTTTTAAATTTTTGAACGAAATCGAAAAAAATTTTTTTATATTAGGAACTCTAGATCTCTTCGAAATACATCAAATGAGCTATTCAGAACTATCCGATCTTGACGTTAGATGTGAAGTTAGCAACCCGTTTTTTAATTGTTTTTTTTTTGTGATAATCGCTGGAACTTTGCTGTTTATGAATATAAGAGTACTCCTATATTCTTCAAAAGAAAGCTGGAACTGTAATCAGAACTATCGAGAACTAACGTTGGAGTGCTAATATCACACGCCCTAGTAAACGAATAATGCCCAATGCCCCTATTTGATCACCATACAGACACCATAATCTTCTTTGGATTTGGTTCGGTTTTGATACGTGTTTCGGAGACTCATTCACATCTGATCACTACGCGGAACGTCGATGGTTGTAAAATATTCCGTTTTCATCGCACGTCGCTATTCTGTGTAATATTCCATTATCATTCTGACGGTAAAGCAAAATGCAGATCTCTAAATATCTCATCTTATCCGTCTCTGTCAGTTCATGGAGAACTCATTTGTCTAACATTTTTACTTTTCTCAAGACTTTTAAATATTGGACGACGGTTGAATAATGGATGTTGAATCTCCCCGTGATCTTTCGAACTGTCAATCTCGAATCCACTTTAATTCATTAAAACAGCGTCATCAATCACAGAGGGTACATGCCCGCGAAGTAAATTGTCAAAATTTGTGCCTGCAGGCCGAAATTTTTCGAATCAACGCATCGTCGTCCTTTCACTGGCAAAACCGTCGCTGAAAGCAGTATTAATGTTTCGCGTTGCTTCGGCCGCATTATGACTGAGTTTGAACTCGTACAAGTAAAATAAACAAATTTCTTTATTTTCCATGTTGACTTAAAGGCGTCCATGTTGACTAAAAATTTCAACAATTAATACCGTAGTAAATAACCGAAGTTATTTATACAAATTCACGTGCAGGGCATATACTTTTCACATGACATACGTAACGCTATATATGGTATACATAATATGGTATAGAGTGCATAAAAAAAAGATGAACTACAAATGTGTGAGAAGTTTAATATACGAAAAACGGCCATTTCGTTTGCACCAACCTACAGTAACAACTAATATATAGTTACCAAACTTAGTTTTTAACTGTGGAAGCTAAATTTTTTTTCAGTATAGATATAACCCATTAACGACCAAGACGGTCGATTTTAGACTATGTTTTTGTAGCTGAATTTCAGATATTTAACGGAGTAGTAACTGGGTCTAAAGTGTGATTCTTTATGTTTTTGGGTGTGCTGAATCAGAATCCGGGCTCAAAATCCAAAAATTTTGACCACAAAATTAAATATGGCGGTTTTTATGCAAAAAAATCTCAAAAAATTTGTCATTTTCAAAGTTTATCATTTTTTTTCAGGCATAAAACGCATAAATATATGGAGTTTTAGTTAACCATCGGTGCATAAATTTGTTGAAGTTTAACAGGGAATTTTTACATTTATGCTTTTTTTGCCAAAATAGCGGCCAAAATGCAAAAAAGTCCAAAAAATTGAATTTTTTTAAATTAATTTTTTCCTTGAAAACTGAAGGCTTAAATAAAAATTGTTTTAGGATAAAAATGTCTTAGAATTGATTGAAGAATACTCTTAAATTTTTTCAGATTTTTTGGAGACTTTTTTTGAAAATTTTGATTTTCCGATTTTTCAAAAAATTAAAAATTATCTCTAAAAAATCTGAAAAAATTTGCGAGTATTTTTCAATCAATTCTAAGACATTTTTACTCTTAGAAAGTTTTGATCAAAATCTATAGTAGATGGTGAAATGACATATTCTAATAAAAGTGCAGATGAAATACTATTGACAGAAGGTGTGAAAAATAAGATAAGAAAGAGTGAGCCAAAGGAACTCTTTGATACTGTTTTTTCAATTGAAATGAAGGAGTACATTATCGATGCGTGCAAAGAAAATGGCTTTACTTTATCGTTGGTTGAGTTAACACGTTCACGCCGGGGCGAAAATCTACGTTTCTCCGCGTGGGGCGGGACTGTCTTATCGCGTTACGCTTCGTGGGGCGGGGCAATATCGTTGCGAGTTTGAACACGCTTATTGCGAAATCATAACAGTTCGAGGCTTCTAACGCGCTACATGCGAAATTGGAACAGTTCTGACATAGTGTTTTTTTGAGCGCACATTTCTTGCATCAAATGTAAAGGTAGGTAAAATTATCTTTTCTTCTACAGAGGCGGTTAGAATTTTTTTTGAATTTTTGCCCATATAAATGATAGATAAAATGGATCATGAATGATAGATAAAATCATCACAGAGAAATCGAAGAAGCTGAAATAGAAAAGAGAAATCCGTCAAGAAAACGTACACATTTTCTACAATCATACAAAGGGGCTGCCAGGAACACAAGAAAACGATGTAAAGAATGTTACAAACAATTATCAAAAATACAAAATAGATTATATGCCGCGAAAAAAAGTAAAAAAGTAACGACATCTTGTACGCGTTGTAAGAGCCAGCCCACATTATGCTTAGAGTGTTTTGAAAAGTTGCATAGATATAAATAAAAATAAATAAATAAATTTTTTAATTTTTAAATATATAAGATTATTTTTTAAGATTAAATAAATAAAAAATACTCAATTTTTATATGTAATGTTGAGAAAAAATAAAATCAACTTATTTTTTTAACGACGAATTTTCTGAAAACGCGTGACCCACTTGTGGGTCACGCCGCCCCACGGAACAGTCAAGTGTGATCCACCGGTGGGTCACGTCGCCCCACGGAACA
>NW_014556234.1:36528-46748 GCF_001313825.1 Dinoponera quadriceps
AAAAAATCAAGTCTAAATTGAAGTACTCGAAGGCCAAAGATAATAATTCGAACGATAAGGCGTGGCGTGTTCGAGAATTGATAAAAATGTTTCAGAGAAATATTCTGAAGTTTGGTTCCTGGAGAACTGCTCTATCGGTAGATGAAATGGTGGCCAAATCATATGCTAAAACTTCATTGAAGCAATTTATACGTGGAAAANATCCGTGTATGAAAAAAAGTCACTAAAATATCGGTAATTGTGAGAGGCAAGGGGACTCACTGTAAAAAAGCACCCCGACTAGTGAGAGGCAAGAGGACTAACTGTAAAAAAGCACTCCGTCTAGTGAGAGGCAAGGGGACTCACTATAAAAAAGCACCCCAAAGGAGACATATTTTTACCACGTCCACGCCGTTGTCTCTGGATTACGCTAAGAGTAAAAAATCACAATAAATTCAAGGCAGACATTTGATATACTATTTAGTACTTTCATTGAATAAATATTTTAGATAACAAAAACTAGATGCCCAATCAAAAAAACTGTTGTGAAAAACGAGCATACGTAGATAAAAGTTTAATAAATTTTTTCTCGAATACTATAGTGTTTGATCGAAACTTTCTAAGAGTAAAAATGTCTTAGAATTGATTGAAAAATACTCTCAAAATTTTTCAGATTTTTTGGAGATAATTTTTGATTTTTTGAAAAATCGGAAAATCAAAATTTTCAAAAAATGTTTCCAAAAAATCTGAAAAAATTGAGAGTATTCTTCAATCAATTCTAAGGTATTTTTATTTTTAAACAATTTTTATTTAAGCCTTTAGTTTTCAAGGAAAAAATTAATAAAGAAAAAATTCGATTTTTTGGACTTTTTTGCATTTTGGCCGCCATTTTGGCAAAAAAAAAAGCATAAGTGTCAAAATTCCTTGTTAAACTTCAACAAATTTATGCACCGATGATTGATTAAAACTCTATATATTTATGCGTTTTATGCCTGAAAAAAAAATTATAAACTTTGAAAATGACACATTTTTTGAGATTTTTTCGCATAAAAACCGCCATATTTAATGTTGTGGTCAAAATTTTTGGATTTTTAGCGCGGATTCTGATTCAGCACACCCAAAAACATAAAGAATCACACTTTAGACCCAGTTACTACTCCGTTAAATACCTGAAATTCAGCTACAAAAACATAGTCTAAAATCGACCGTCTTGGTCGTTAATGGCATAATCAGAAACAATTTACGTGAATAGATATAACTATTTCAAGTACATCAACTTATATTTGCGTATATATGATTGGGTAGAAACAAATTCACATCTGTTTATATATAACTTCATTAGATACACGATTGTGAACAAAAAGTACCGGGACTGGTCCAATAAAACTATGAATTTATTCATCCAAATTTATTTCGTCCCCTTCAAAATTATCTCCCACTGCAATACATTTATGCCATCGTTCTTTTTCAACCCTCGAAGCACCTTTTATAGTCTATTTCAGATATAACTTTTAGAATGCAAATTCTCTTTTATCACGTCTATCGATTTAAAACGATGTCCACGAAGCAGTAATTTCAGTCGAGGATATAGGGAAAGTCACACGGTGTGGCAATGTGAGCGGGAGCATTATCGTAGTGCAAAATGCATGAATTTTCTCGCCATATTTTCGGCCTTTTTTTATTAGCAGTTTGACCAATTAGAAGAAATTACACAAAACACCACGATAATCGAAAAAGACTGTCAACACGACCTGGATTTTTGACCGACTTTGACGAAGTCTTATCGGTCTTGCCTCGCCTTTAGCACACGATTCACTCGATTATTGAGCTGTTTTAGTATGGTATACACAGATTCATATCTTGTCGCCATGGAAATTCTTTGCTCAACCAAATTCGACATGTTAAAAATCATCGAAAGTACTTTTTCTCAATCACAAAACAAGCTTTTATTTCTAAGCTAAAAAACATGACATGAAATTTTAGACAGAAGTTAAAAACAGTCCTATCAATCTAAAAAAAATGTTTCTTCGATATATTCGAAACGTGCAGTTTAAATGAACCAATCCCGATATTTTTTGATCACTATATTTACTACTTACATTATTTACTATTTATAAGTCTCCTGCGAGAGAGTACTCACTGATTTCAATGATATTGCTTATAAGGATACAAGTCTTGATATGACCCTTTATTGAGCAAAAGCAGAAAGCGTACTCCTCAAGCATTTTCTAGGAAATCAAAATTAAAAAATTCCTAGTAATATGTAAGTTTAGCAGGGCGCTATACCAAAGACTGCGTGGCTCGACGACAGCTTGCCTGACTCATAAATGTGTAAGCGCCTAACGCTGAGAAAGTTTAAATTATATAAATGTTGTCATATTAGAAGTCGCATACAGGAGAAGTTATTGATATAAATACGTGAGAAGAAGAAACAGAATCAGGAAGTCAGGAAGTCGAAGTCAAACGGGCGAAGTCGAGGTCAAACGGGAGAAGGTAGCCGTTGGAGGTCAGAAAAAGACGTTATCTTTTAAATCAAACCATCAAGAAAAGCGAGGAATTGCTGTTGTTTTTGAGGACCGGAGAGACTCGTTTCGTGGCTTATCTGGTTTTATATAAAACGAGGGACTGCTATGGAGAGAAGCATATGTATTTTATTTATTCCATGTAATTGCTCCGATTAAAATGGTCTTTCTTAATTGAGCTCCGGTTTTTAAAAAGAGCCCTCACAACCATCCTCATACGAAAAAAGAAAAAAAGTAATTTCGCTCACAAATGTGAAATCACTAATTCGAGTCTCAACGAATTAGTATTTTTTTAATTAGAATAATTTTGATATAAAATAATTATAAATCACATAGGTTTATGCATTTAGTCTATTTATTTCCTATTAAAAATATGCATTTTCTCTTTTTACACTCTATTTTGAAAATTCGTTTTCGGAATTGCCTGAATGTGTCTATTAAAAATAGAATTATTTTAAGATTTTTTCCTGAAAATTAGAAGAAATAAATTAGGAGAGATGATTGGCATGAAAAATACAAATAATGTTACATTAACACTAGATTTACGGACTGAGCCAATTTGATTTATTAAAAATTTGATTACTATATATATATATATATATATATATAAAACTTAAATATTAGTTTTTAAAAGCATATATTGGTTTTTAGATACGTAATGAAATATATGTAAATGTTGATTCCTCTCCCCCGCAGACCCCTTCATTTCGCATTATCGAATGTGGTATACCTATTTTTACGGTCGTGAGCCAATTTGATTCATAAAATGATTTAATAGTTAATCGCATAACACATGAAATTTATAGCTTACATCAGGCCTGGGCAAGTTGAGGCTTGCAAGCCGCACGTGATTTGTTTTTCCTCTAATTTGTCTATCCTCACATATAATGTTTGTGTGTGTGAGAGCCATCCTCACTTGTTTTCGCTACTCCGCTACATTATTTTCTTTTCTACCCACTTCTGTCATCAGTTCGATTTATACATCGCGTGTGAACAGAGCATTTTTAGTGAAATAATATAATTTTATAAAATCCATTTTTTGCAACAAAAATTTGATTCACAAAGGTAATTTTGTAATTTATTTGTAAAAGGTATTATAATTGATATTTATTTTACATCTGGTTATCTAGGGTTGCTATTATGGGAAAAAATCAGAAAAATTTGCTTTTGTTGAAAAAACTAATCAAAATAAAGAATGACCAATCAGATAATGAGTCGGATGCAACTGATGTGGAACTATGTGATAACGAAATTGAAATAGAGGAGGAAGCCAATAGAATTGAATTTTNTTGATGTGGAACTATGTGATAACGAAATTGAAATAAAGGAAGAAGCCAATAGAATTGAATTTTCCAGCAGTGAAGATGAAGATCTTCGTTGTATAGCTCCTAACAAAAGAAGAGCTAGGATTATTTCTGATTCTGAAACCGGAAGTGAAGATGAAGTTTTTCGTTATATAGCTCCTAGTAAAAAAAGAGCTAGTATTATTTCTAGGAGAATTGTACTCTGACCATTTATAAAAGCAAGCCTAATAAAAAAGTTTTACTACTAAGTCCAAAACATAAAAATATAATACTTAAAAAAATACAAAACTTCTTCCGGAAACGGTAACATTTTATAATAGCACCAAGTATGGTGTGGATATTCTTGACTACATAGCCCGAAAATATAGAGTTAAAGCAGGCTCTCGCAAATGGCCTCTACAAGTTTTCTATAACATTTTAGTTTTAGCAGCTATCAAAGCTTGGATTCTATATAAAGAGACCACACATGTAAATATTTCAAGAAAAGATTTTATTTTCCAATTGGCTGAAGAGCTAAAAAGTAACTATAGAGAAGATGTCGGGAACACATCCATTCCATTAACAAAAATTCATACTACTGACGCACGGAAGAATTGTCAAGTTCAAGAATCATGTAATAGAAATAGATGTAAGAGCTTTTGTGCTAAATGTAATCGAAATGTTTGCGGAAAATGAATTTCAAAAACAGAGTTTATATGTAAAAAATGTTTTCAATGAATTTTTTAATAATAAATCTTTCATTTAACCTATTAACGCCCACGGGACACATTTTTCACCGTTTATTTCAGAGCTCTCTAGAGGGGATCAATTCCGGCCTAAAAATTTTTTTAGTACATGTGTTTTAAAGATTTTTTACCGATCTTTCGAGTGATCATTGTTAAAATAAGGAAAAAAATTTTTTAACCCTCAAAAATGAGATTAAAGCAAAAAAAAACACGAAAAATAAAAAAAAATTTCTTTAACTCCATTTTTCTTCTACTTATCGTTGTGCAGTCACCTCAAAAGTGCAAAAAAAGTGTCCTCGGAATCTCAGCTTTAAAAAGACCACTTTTTGAGTTTAAAAATCTCTTCTGAATGATCCAAAATGGCGCCCGGAATGAAAAATTTCATTCAAAATCTTTCGGGTGCTCTAACTACAGAACTAAGAGGTTTAGCAAAAAAGTTACAAGAATAAAAAGTTCTTAAAATTCATCAAAGAAAATACTGGAGTCGTTTCAGATGTTTTTGTTAACATTTTTGGAAATTTGTTTATGCAAAATTATTGAATATAAAAAAAATTTTTTTTCAGTTTTGGAAAAATTACTTTGTATTCTTTGATGAATTTTAAGCACTTTTTATTCTTTACAATTTTTTCGAAAAGTTGACACTTATCGAGTAAACAGGTGTGGAAATCTAAATATCACTGTGGTCCTTAGCCGCTGGTACCTATAATAACACAACGTTGCCCGGTTTTCACCACGTGGAGGTAGACTTCATTGAAAACCTTCTTTTTTGTTTTTTGTTTTTTAATTTTTTTTTGTATTTTTTGTATTTTTTTTGTTTTTTTAGTTTTATTGTATTTTTAAAAAGTATACAAGCAAAATTTCGATCTGATTTCAATTTTCTTGGCCATGAGTTTTTATAAAACATTTATCACAAAAGTACTCATTATTACATTGGATGCAAAACTTCATCGATTTTATTGGACATCTTTCTACTGAGCAATTTCTTTTTTTGTTGCTTTTTTCCAACTGATGATTGAAGTGGTGTTGCTCTAAATAATATTTGCTAATATCCATAGCAAATTCTTTTATTCCACGCTTTTTTTCAGGGTTGACAGTGTTACATAAAACCGTAGCATTTGTAATAGCAGCTTGTACTATTCTCACAAAAATTATCCACGTCCATTTTTTAGATCGAATAATGGGCAAGATGCTATTACAATACTAGTCGTGTAAGTCAACTCCACCCATGTATTTATTGTATACTGTAAATGCATTAGGAAATGGTAGAACTCCTTTCTTTTTTCTTCCTTATTATATCTGTTTACATTACTTTGTGGAGTGATACCAGCTGCGGTTGATAGTATAGAAACTGGTTTTGAATCTTGAATAATGATAAAATTGATTCCACTATTTTTATCATGTTGCACTACATAAGTACCTCTAGGTGCCTTTTTCTCTAAAACGTTTGTCACACTTGCTATGTTTTCCCTTACTGTACCGGTTGCTTGAAATCCTATTTTTTTCAAATGGACTAGTAAGTCTGGAGAACAGAATAAGTTATCAAAATAGACATGAAATTGATGAAGTTTGCGAAAAGAAGTATTTTTTAATAAGTTTTCAAGCATATGCAGAACAACTCTACTTCCTAATGCACATTTAGATAACTTTTCAAATTCCTTATTCTTTCCACAATAGATATCAAAATTAAAAACATATCCATTCACGCTACACAAGCCCCAAAGTTTTGTACCAAATCGTATCGGCTTAGATTTTATGAATTGCTTCAATTTACATCTACCGTAATACTTTACCATCATCTCATCGATTGACAATGCTGTACAAAACAAACCAAATCTCATTATATTCTTTTTGAAAATTTCCACTGTTGGTCGAACGCGATAAACTTTATCTGAGTCATTTTTATCTTCCAATTTGCAAAATTTCAGTTTACTTTTTATTAGTTCGAAAGTATTTCGACTCATAGATCTGGTAACGATATCACATGTCAAATACGGATGTGTCGACCAATAGTCTCGTTGTGATTTTCTCATATTATATGACGATAAAATTATAATGCCAAGAAAAATATTTAGTTCTCTTAATGATAAATTGTAGCCATTTTCTTTCGTAGCTTCAATGAAATATGCTTTTAATTCTGAGGAAACAAAAAATTCGAAGATTTCAGCAGGAGAACTTCTTNATAGTAGCCATTTTCTTTCGTAGCTTCAATGAGATATGCTTTTAATTCTGAGGAAACAAAAAATTCGAAGATTTCAGCAGGAGAACTTCTTGAAATCAAGTTTTTATATGAAGTTAGAGTAATATTTCATTTGTGAGAAAGTTCGTATACATTTTTTCTCCGTTTACCCAATCAAAGTCATGATTTTCTTCTAACTTTTTTTGAGAGTTATTATATTTATCATATATATTACTATATGAAGAACTAGGGAACATTGAATCAAACGATGTTGAATAGCTTTCGTTTAGTTGAATATCATCATCATCATCCGAATAATCATTTTCCGACTCTCCAGAATCATCTGGATCGGGGATAAACATAACATCACAGTAATTTACATTTTCTACAACTTCAAATGAAAGTTTCTTGGATCTTTTTCTACTGGAGGTCGATGATGAACATTCTTCAGGTGGATTTTCTTTTCTTTTTGGCATCGTCACTTTGAGATTGGAAATTTTTAAATAAAGAAAGAAACGATGTCACAATAATAGATTATTTTTTACAATAATTGATTATATCTAGATTTTCTATGTTGATGAAGAAGTCGAACGAATGAAATAATCAATTTTTTACAAATTTACTTCATTCGTGAAAAAATTGTAAAATGAGAAAATTGCAAAAATCTAAAATTATTTTATTGAAACTAGAACATTGAAACTACAAAACTTTGTTTGAAAATAAAATATATTGCCAATGTACTTTATTTATTCTTTTATTTACTTATTATAAATTTATACATGAATATAAAAAAAATAATAAAAGAAATTCAACCGGAGTACAAATAAGCTAAAGTAAGTGTAAAAAAACATTTCCTCTTCCATATCTGTTTACTCGATAAGTATCAACTTTTCGAAAAAATTGTAAAGAATAAAAAGTGCATAAAATTTATCAAAGAATACAAAGTAATTTTTCCAAAACTGAAAAAAAATTTTTTTTATATTCAATAATTTTGCATAAACAAATTTCCAAAAATGTTAACAAAAACATCTGAAACGACTCCAGTATTTTCTTTGATAAATTTTAAGAACTTTTTATTCTTGTAACTTTTTTGCTAAACCTCTTAGTTCTGTAGTTAGAGCGCCCGAAAGATTTTGAATGAAATTTTTCATTCCGGGCGCCATTTTGGATCATCCAGAAGAGATTTTTAAACTCAAAAAGTGGTCTTTTTAAAGCTGAAATGCCGAGGACACTTTTTTGCACTTTTGAGGTGACTGCACAACGATAAGTAGAAGAAAAATGGAGTTAAAGAAATTTTTTTTTATTTTTCGTGTTTTTTTTTGCTTTAATCTCATTTTTGAGGGTTAAAAAATTTTTTTCCTCCTTTTAACAATGATCACTCGAAAAATCGATAAAAAATCTTCAAAACACATGTACTAAAAAAATTTTTAGGCCGGAATTGATCCCCTCTAGAGAGCTCTGAAATAAACGGTGAAAAATGTGTCCCGTGGGCGTTAATGGGTTAAATTGATTTGGAACTATTTTCTTTGCAAAATACTTCAATTTTCTTGTATGAGTCAAATTGGCTCACTTCAGAATCTTCAGAATCACTTAAAAATAGGTATATAATCAACATCCGTAAATCTAGTGTTAATTGTTGGAAATAGATGGACCAGTACACTTGAGGCAAGATGATAACCATCATAGAAGCAAGGGAAACAATGTGTCACACATATATCTTACGTATTGTATAAAAACTGTTTTATTCATCTTTTTTACGAGGGAATTATAAGAATGTTAGAAAACGTATTGTGTTATTTAAACTGCTCCAGACCATTTCAAAGAAATTTATATTAGAAAATTTTCAAATGATACATTATTGTACCAATTTTATATTTTTAAAAATAACAAAAATTTATACTCTACAATTTATTTTTCATCATTCTTAAAATTTATTTAATCACTTATAAAGTCTAATTATTTATAATATTCCTAAATGTAAAAATCTTTAAATAACTTTATTTTCAATAGACAACAATTCCGAAAACGAATTTCCAAAGCAGAATACAAAAAAGAAAAAATGCACACTTTTAACAGAAAATAAATAAACTAAATGTAATGTAATTTATAACTATTTTATATAAAAATTGCATTCCAATTTGGAAAAACTCATTCATCAACATTTGATTTCACACTTATGAATTAGACACACTCTCGCCAATGTAGGCACATAATCTTTGGTATGGCGTTCTATTAAACATATTTATATGCCACTCGGAATTTTTTAAGATTTCGATTTTTTTAGAAAATATTTGAGAAGTGCGCTTTTTACTTTATACTCAATAAAAGATTATACCAAGACTTATCTATACAAACAATATTATTAAAATTAGTGGGTCCTCGTGACTCTCCCATGTTGGGTATAATTAGATATTTTTTTCCGGATGGACCTATACATTTCTACAAATCTCACTTTTTATAATCTGAAGATAACTATATATATAGGGTGTCCAATAATTTGCTCGGGATTTATGGTATGCAGCTGGAACAGGTGAAGCTGAACAGAAAAGTCATGTACCATTTTGCAAAATTCATCCGTCCTACTTGCATACTACATGTGGCGGTTGAAAAGTGAATGTGGCGGTTGAAACAAACGGCGGCGATTATGATTTGTAACAAATTGGTGACCCCGACGTGACGTAGTGGAGTGTACACCAAGTTCAGTTCTTCGCTATGTTTTCGACTAGTGTGCGTGTTCGCACGACGGACTTCGCGTGCCCGGTGACTTTTCGGCGCGTGTTCACGAGTTCGGGACAGTTTCTGCGAGTATGCTTCGCTCTCCGCCCGACCGGCCAATGGGTGCCGTCGGCGGCCTGCCGCTCGACAATTCGGCGGATGCCCGGGGCGACGCCCCACCGATTCTTCAGTCGTTTCCTGCCGCCCAGACGCAAGAGTTGGACGCGGTGAATGTCGTTCATAATTGCCGGCTGCATCCTTTCTGGCGAGAGAACCCGGAACTCTGGTTCTTCCAGGTTGAGTCGGCATTTCAAGTGCACCGTGTTCGCGGCGACGACAGCCGTTATTACGCTGTCGTATCCTCCCTGGACACTGCGGCTCTCCAGGAGCTCGCCGATGTGCTCAGGACGCAGCCGGCTAAGAGAAAGTACGAGCATCTCAAAACGGCCATTCTCGTCAGATTCACCGACTCCGCGGACCGACAGCTACGCAAGGCGCTCGTCCAGCTGGAGCTTGGTGACAAGAAGCCATCTCAGCTGCTTCGCCAGATGATCGCTCTGGCCGGCGAGCGTGCTTCGGACGATGTTATTCGGGTCAGGTAGCTCGAACTGCTTCCGGTAGGCGTTCAGAGACTCCTCCGTATCTTCAAGGCGCCGAGCCTTGAAGAGCTCGCGGCGGCCGCGGACGAGTTGGTCGACAGCGGTACGGCCGTCATGGCCACCGATCCACCTTCGTTTCGCGCGGTTTCTCCCGTCGACGCGCGGTCAGACGGGCCCCGGACGGGCGGCACGTTCGCCGC
>NW_014556234.1:46952-50793 GCF_001313825.1 Dinoponera quadriceps
TGTACAGTGCCCGACCGCTACCCTTTGCCCATCATCGAGGATCTTCTTCAAGACTGCCACGGCTCGACGGTTTTCTCTACCATCGACCTGCAGAAGGCTTATTACCAGATCCCTGTGGCTGCAGGGGACATTCAGAAAACAGCCGTCACCACGCCCTTCGGTCTCTTCGAATTCCTGGGCATGCCGCTCGGGCTGCGGAACGCCTCGCAGACATTCCAACGCTTTATGGATACCACTCTGCGTGACTTGCCGTTCGTACGATGTTACATGAACGACTTACTCATCATGTCCAATTCTCATGAGGAGCACATAGAGCACCGCAGAACACTGTTCCAGACTCTCCGATCGGCCAAGCTGTTCGTCAATTTGGCGAAATGTAAGGCCCGCCTTGATTTTCTCAGTTTCAGCATTTCTGGCAAAGGCTACGGACCGCCCGCAGCCAAAGTTAAGACAATCAAGGATTTCCCGAAACCAGAGACTCCTGCCCAGGTCAGGAGATTCCTCGGCATGACAAATTTTTATCGCCGATGCATCCCCAGGGCATCCCTTCTCCAGGCTCTTCTAAGCGACCTGCTCAAAGGACTCCCCAAGGGCAACAAAGTCAAACTGACTTGGTCACAAGAAGCCGACCAGGTCTTCTTGGACTGCAAGCGCAGCATCGTGCAGTCCTGTCGGCCAGCATTCCTCGCCCACTCGGCCCCGCTGGCGCTCACCACCGTCGCCACCAGCTCTGCAATCGGTGCCTCACTGGAATAACGCGAAGACGGCGTCTAGAAGCCTATTGGTTTCTTCTCCAGAAAACTCAGCAAGACTGAAGCCCGTTACAGTATTTACGACCGCGAACTCCTCGCTATGTTCGCGGCAGTCAAGTATTTTAGACGCATTCTCGAGGGCCAAGAATTCCAAATTCGCACAGACCACCGTCCGCTCACCTTCGCTTCAATTCAACGGTCAGACAAAGCCTCTCCGAGACAGCAGAGACACCTGGATTTTATCCTCCAGTTCACCGCAGACATAATCCACGTGAAGGGGGAGGAAAATGTCGTCGCCGACGCTCTGTCCCGCACCTGCACCATCTCGATGCCGACGACGCTCGATGCAGGACGCATTTCAGAGGCCCAAGCGATCGACGACGAGCTGCCTGATCTCCTGGTTGGCTCCGCACTGAATTTATAGCAGCTCCGCATCGAGGGACACGACGTTTTTTGCAACGTGGTTCACGACACCATCAGGCCTTACCTCCCTCAGGCCCTCCGTAGGACGGCTTTCAGGGTGGTCCACGGCCTTTCCCATCCTAGCATCACGGTCAAACTCCTGGCCACGAAGTTCTGTTGGCCCGAACTCAGGAAGGACGCAGCGAAATGGGCACGCACGTGTCTACATTGCCAAAAGGCCAATATACACCAGCACAACCGCTCTGCTCTCGGAAAGTTCGTTACGCCAGACAACCGGTTCGAACATGTGCGCGTGGACATCGTCAAGCTGCCGCTGATAAAAGGGTTCCAGTACTGCCTCACAGTCATCGACCGGTTCACCAGATAGCCAATCGCAGTACCCATGCGGAATATGCAGGCGGACACCGTGGCAGAAAAATTCTTCACAAATTGGGTCTGCAACTACGGTACCCCCTTGTCAATTACTTCGGACCAAGGCATCCAGTTCGAATCTACAATCTTCACATCGCTCTCCAAGATTATTGGAGCCGAACGGACTTGCACCACGCCTTACCATCCACAATCAAACGGGATGGTCGAGCGTTTCCACCGCACGCTCAAGGCAGCACTAATGTGCAACCCACACGTGCCCTGGCCGGACCTGCTGCCTTCAACCTTCCTCTGCATTCGCACGGCTTTCAAGGAGGACCTTCAAGCATCTCCGGCGGAGATGCTGTACGGCATGGCCTTACGCATCCCCGGAGAATTTTTTGTTTCAGATAGCTTACAAGCAGAACCGCAGGAGTTCCTAGGAAAGTTCCAGAAGCTCATTCGCGCCGTGAGACCGGTTCCGGCATCTGACCACTCCAAACGACATCCGTTCCAGGTCAGGGACCTGCGGACGTGCATTCACGTTTTCAGGAGAGTAGACTCCTTCCGCAAACCTCTGGAGCCGCCATACACGGGTCCACACGAGGTTATCAAGAGGCTGAACGACAGAACCTTCGTCATTCGCACCAACGGCAAAGAAAAAACCGTCTCTACTTATGGGCTAAAGCCAGCCTTCATAGAACCGGACGACAAGCAGCCGTCTACGCCAAAATCAACCAATTCCGCACCTCGAACCGCCTCACTCAAGAAAAGGGTGTTGTTCCCTTCGTCAGAGACGAAGCTCTCTGGGGAGGAAGTGAATGTGGCGGTTGAAAAGTGAATGTGGCGGTTGAAACAAACGGCGGCGATTATGTTTTGTAACAACTTGGTGATCAAGGCAACGGTTTTTTTTTCGCACCCGTATTCGTTCCTTCATATTTTGTTTTACATGTTATTTTTTATTATTTGCTCTGCGGCTTCTCTCTCTTGTTTCAAACCCCAAACATCGCGGACGCGCTCGAGTTTCTCTTGTCTTATAAGAGTCTTCCGTCGGCCTTTGTCGCTATCGACGCCGTCGCACCCTTCGTGCGCGAATTTTGATTTTGTTAAACCGATTAAAGATTCTACATTTATTACGCACACCCCAGCACTGTTTCTGTGTACTAATCCTTTCTTAAATAGCGGCAATCGCTAAATACAGATCCCGAGAAAATTATCGGACACGCTATATATGTGTGTATATATATATATATATATATATATATATATATATATATGTGTGTGTAGATGAATCACAGATTTTGAAAAGATGGCTATATTATGCTAATTGCCCAACATAAAAAAGATGATCTATGCGAAGCTCCTCCTTCATGATTCTGCAAAGATGTTCATTAATTACGAAAAAGATACGAAGACGTGGGAGAAACTACGGAAGGCATTAATAGAAAAATTTGCTGAAAGTGTGAACAATCATATAGTGCATCAAAAATTGTCACGACGCAAGAAATTACTCGACAAGTCATTTCAAGCATATACAGAAAGGCCCACGTAAAGTGTTACAATCCAAAAACTCTAAAAATATTTGTCGTATCAAAAAGTTGTTCGTAACAAAGTTTCATGTATTCGAGGAGTTTTTCTAACTATGTAAACCAAAATTCTTTCCCGCTCCTCCTTCTTGAAGAGGCAGTGGGATAACTTCATAATTTCAAATGGAACCTCCTATAAAATGTTACATATTTGGATTCTACGGGAAAACAATTTTATTGGAGGTTTCATTTGAAATTATAAAGTTACTCCTCGCCCTCCTTTAAGAGGGGGAGGAACAGAAGTTTGGATTACATAGTTAGAAAGACCTCTTGAATGAAACTTTCTTATGAACAACTTTTTGATACGACACATATTTTTAGAGTTTTTGGGTTGTAACACTTTGCGTGAGCCACTCTGTATTTATAGGATGCTTGAGATAGCGGCACAAACTGACGTTGACACGTCATCAGTGATTCAATATATTATCGAAGATATTCAAGATAATGCGATGAATAAAACAGTGTTACACGGAGCAAAGACGATACGTTTAACTAAAAGTGAAGTTCGCGCAATAGGAGGCTATCAAGAGAGAAGCAAAATCAAAGCTAAAGCAACCGAAGCAGAACGAGAAAAAGATTACTCAAACAGACGCAGGTTCTGCAGAGACGAAGAGACGCTTTAACTGTGGCAACAGGGATTGTCTAAACAAGGCGTGTCCCATGAAAGACAAAGGCTCTAAGTGCTTTAACCGTTTGAGTGCCACGGGCCTTTCTCATTTCCCGATCGAAACT
>NW_014556235.1:0-3231 GCF_001313825.1 Dinoponera quadriceps
CCATGATCTTTTACGTACTACGTTATCGTAGACAATCCACTTTTCATCTTCCGTAATCAACCGCTTAAAAAATGGATCGTTTTCTTGGCGTTTCAGCAGCGCGTCGCAGATGGAAATGCGAGCGGTTAAGTTGGCCTTGGTCAATTCGTGCGGCACCCAAACATTGAGGCGAGAAACGTATCCCAACTGACGCAAATGGTTTTCTACACTTGTGTGGGATATATTAAGTGTCGTAGCAATCTCTCGTNTCAACGGTATTTTTTATTACAGCTGAATCAATCTCTGCTGGACAACCAGAACGGGACGCGTCACTAACATCAAAATCTCCAGAACGGAATTTGGCAAACCATTTTTGACACACACGTTTTGTTAAAGCATCGTCCCCATACACATTACAAATCTTCTTATGAGCTTCCGCAGCTCGTTTGCCTTTTTTGAAACAAAAAAGTAAAATATGGCGAAAATGGACGTTCTTTTCTTTCATATTTGCCACCGTGCAGTACGCTCAATACTCTGGTATTAACCGGCATATGTTTGCAAATAGGTTAGGTGGAACGTCGCTGTTCAGCTGCGCAAGCGTGTTGTGCCATAGCGCTGTGGAAAAGAGATAGCAGAACGAGTAAACCTATTTCGATTAAAAAACCGAACGAACTTATTTGCCAACCCAATATATATTTTAATTAAAAATTGTGATACTGCGACACTGTTGCTACATGAGATATATATTAACCCATTTACATAATGACTCTACTTACGTGTCTATGTTCAGACATCAGCGGCGTTCAACTAACGGTTGTCCCGTATCACCACGCGCGTATATCGACAGTTTTATTATTTTCATTAACTTCTACAATACACTCGTTTTTTTTGTACACAGTAAACTTCTACAGTAAATGACTTCCAAATAGTTCGTATAATTTATTTAACATAAATTTGTTAGGAATACAATGAAAATAGCTCAAATGCTCACAGATAGACGACAAAACTTGAACTGTGTCATATATAGAATATTGCGCGAGCGGCGATATAAGAAAATCGCAGCTCGTGGAATATTCCGCGCTCGGTGATAGTAGACGATCGTAATGCGCGAAATATTCCGCTTACTGATACAATGTGTTAAAAGTTCTAAAACGTATGTTCTTCGAACGTTCCAACTTTGTTTTAATATAAACAAGCCAAGTGAACATAAAGCGAACGTTCCTCGAACGTTTACATGCTGCTTGCTATAGAAGGTAGAGATAGAGTTAATATTTAATAGATATATAGAACATAAAAATAGATCAAGCTTAATAAAAATTATGTACTTAATTAAACAAATATTTCAATTTCCTAATTAAAGCGCAAATCTTACCGTGGATTTGAAGGCGTTTTAAAATGATCTTTGATCTGAAGAATCTCACGATAACATTTGTCACCGCGAAGCAATGTTGCATCGGCTCGCCATACAGTAGGCGCGTCAGAGGCGTCGCGCGATACATGCGCCCGTCGTGACGTCGATATTCGCGTAGAAAAAATCCAGATATTATCTGTAAAAATGCATATGTAGCATTTATTCTAATTCTTTGAGATATTCCGTTGCGCAATAAAATCACGATGCGCACAATGTCACGCTAATTGCCTCTCCTCACTACGAACTCTACGGCTGGTAACATCTTAAGTCGATGTTTTTCCCCGATAAAAAGTATTTTGGGAGAGAATTTTTTAATTTTTGCTCAACGACTAACGCTTGTTTGTCTCTGGTGAATGGTTTACAATGGGAAATTTTTGGACTCGAAACTTATACATGAAATAATATGACGTCGTCCTCGTAATGTTAGTCGTTCGCCGCTTGAAATCTATGCGAAGAATTTGCGTGATAAAGTAGAATATTTGCGGCGGCGCAACACAGCGCGCGATCATAATATTTTTAAATATATTATGGTTGCACCGGTTTATCCTTCGCATTAATAATGTTCGACAGCAGGTTTGCAATTTTTTACTACTTCCACCGGGGCAGTTCGTTTAACCTGAGATAATTGCTACTCTTCCTGCATTCAGGCACGCTGCTTGTGTCAAATAACGAGCTGTTCGGGCTGCATCACAATGTTAATTTCGACGAGCTGCAAATTAAATTGCGCGGAATGATGCGCTTAGGATCGTAACGTCGATTTCCTCTCTCTCTCTCTCTCTCTCTCTCTCTCTCTCTCTCTCTCTCTATCTATCTATCTCTCTTTTTCTTTCTCGTGGTAGCGTTGTTATTGCCAAAGCTCGGACCTAGCGAAAGAGATTCACGGGATAAATAGCATGTGTGTCATCGCGATTTGCGTAGATTATTTTTAAAGATTCGATGACGCGAAGATAACACACGCAAGGCGCGAACATAAAATGCGATAGGGCCCCGCATATATTTTAATCCACGCAAATTTCGCCGTCTCTCTAAGTCCACGCGTAAAACGCCATGTGAGCGCGAAAGCGCGAAACGCGCTTTTAACACCGACGATGACTCGGACCGGCGATTCAGTCACTTCTGCCGAAATTCCTGCGGCCTAATGCATATTAGGTTATTTCTAACAAAGAACACTTTCTAATATTTTACTATTTAAATTAATAATATACGCAAATTTTGAAACATTTAAAAGATAGATAGAAAAATTTAAACCATAAGAAATATTTTATTTTGTATAGTCCATCTCTTACAAGGCTTTATTTCTTTTATGCAGTAAAGAAAAACAGGACCGTTTAATTAAAATAGTTTTCGATTAATTTCACCTAAATGTTCAATTACTTAAGGTCTTGCGATATCTTACGTGAGGAGTTTAAGAGGTTTTTAAGACTTAACTGGCGAATAATTTGAAGAAGTTTAGAAATATTACAGACAAAAGAAATATATTATTCTGCGAGATATTGTCACATTCGAGGTACACTTTTCTTGGCGCAGTGGCAAAAAAGGACCGCTCGATTAAATAAATTTACGATTAACTTAACGTATACTTTCATTTACTTGAGATCCTGCGGCACTCTAACTAATGCATTCTTTAAGAGTTATCATGCAAAAAAATATAAGTTCAAATAATATATTCCTTTAACCAGTGGAGAGGTATTCCTTTAACCACAGTTATCACGCAAAAAAATATAAGTTCAAAAAATATATCCTTTTAACCAGTGGATAACTGATAAGAAGATTTGTTGAGGTGTAGAAAATTGGTGTTTTTATAAAGAAAAATAGGAAAAAAATATTTGCTATGAAAGTAT
>NW_014556236.1:0-2227 GCF_001313825.1 Dinoponera quadriceps
ATGGAGACCGCTGCTGCTAATCGAGTGGCGTCTATCGATGATAATGCTGAATGTACGAAGGTGCCGGTGATAACGGATAAGAGAGTTGTGGAGGAAAAAAAGGGGGAAGCAATGGAGATCGTTAATGGGGAAGGTGGAAGTGGTTGATTGTACCCATTGTTTGACGATTGTCGCAAGATCACGCGCGATTGCGTGCAACAATATATCGCGAAGGTGGAAAATCGACGCGTGCTAACGGCGAAATCATCGGGCGAACTGGCGTTTCATTTTCCGTAAGAGACGCTCACGTCGGAAATTTCTCATACACGAGTTATCGAGTCGGCGTGATTCGCGTCGTGTTCAATTCGAATCAATTCCTCTTCGTGCCGCGTTCGCAGTTGATCCCGCGGGTCAACCCGCCACGGTGAAACTGCTTAGAGACCGAAGACTTGGCGAGTCCCACAGTGTGTATCAGTGTGTATCAGTAATATCGTGATGAGGTTTGCCCGACATGGTAGACTCANCATCGTTAAACGATGCAATAATTATAGCAGTTTATGTCTGTTTTAATAATTATAGCTGTATGTGTAAACTTTTAACGTTACCGGACAGCATAAACGGTATCGCCGAAGCTGTCCTTTCGTCGACACAAATAATAAACACACGTGGCATGCAATGAGTGAAAATTCAACTTGAAAAAATTATTATAGTCACGATTTCAACGTGAAGTAACCCTTGCATTTTAGATATTCTCATTATTGCAGATAGAATCGATCATAAAGAAGATATAAAGAAGGGGATAACTTTGCGCGGAGAAAGATAATTTTGCTGCTGTAGCAGAAACATCATTGCTAGTGCGTATTTATCGTGACAGCAATAAAATTTAGTTGGCATCACCAAATTAGCGAATTATTCGTAATTAGAACAGAAACAATTTTGTTGCCAGGATAGAAAATATTCTTCTGAGTAAATTTGTCTTTAGCACACATTAATTTATTGTTAGAACAAAATGGTGTACTAATTTGTTCTTATAGTAAAACAATTTGTAGATTCAGCAAAATCGAATGGCAATTAATGCCCTTAATAAATCGTTTTGCTGTATATTTAGTAGCTGACCGATTTTGCCGTGACAGCGTAAAATTTGCTGAGTAAGTCGGTTTTCTCCGAGTGTGAATAATTCATTTCAATACTCGGAATTACTTGCACTTTTGAGGTGATTTTCAGGAGCTAAGCCTTCTTCTTCTTCTTCCGCTCGCCCGTCGAGCCCAATGATTAGCAGTCGCCGTGCATAATCTCAAGGCCCGGACAAACTTATAAAACCTGTGCACTTCTTAATTACTAAAAATTTTTAAAATTACAGTTCTATCATTGTAATTATAATGGTATAGTTGTGTTTATAGAATATAAAAATAACACTCATGAAGAAAATTTCCTAAGAGGACCTAGCCGATTGGATTCAACGTTACAAGACACATTCTTCCTGTCCTCAGAAATATATGATTATATGCGCTATTTTGGGCCACCCTGTATGAACCCATAGTTGTTTTACTAATGAACCGGGATCACTTGGTTTCGAGTCTTCTATCTCTCTGTTTAGTCACCAAGTTTCAACCGAATCCGATACGTTCTTGTTAGTGGGCTATTTTTAAAGCCTCTTAGTGTAATTTCAACAAGAACTTTTCCGAAATTAGGAACTAGATCTTGCAGATCTTATGAAGTTGATAATCCTGAAGCTGAACTCAGCAACTGTCAGTCGCTCAAAGGACGAACGAAGAAGGCAAACGTAAGCGTAACCCTTAAAAATCTCCTCAAAGTGTAAGTCATTCCGAGCGGCGATTTATTTTAAAGAAAAAATGCACGCGCTGAATATATATTAACGTAAAATTAAACTAAACATTCATTCAACGCAAAAATATTTCGATACTCATGCGACGATTTTCCACCCATGTAAAAGTGTATGTGCGCGCATGTGTGTGTGTTACAAAAATAGTTTACTCGAAATAAGGTTTGCAATTTCATGGCGATTAATGCTAATCACTAGTTTGTGGCACGAGCGAGCGCGAATCGAGTGTGGAAGTCGCCGATAATAAAAGCGAAGTTCGACACTCGTTCGGAAGTTGGGGATGTCTAGCGTGAACGCGAAGGCGGCCAGCCTAGTTTCCCTGAATGCGTTCGATTCGTTGAGGGTTTAACGACACGAGATCACGCGCCAGCTGTTATCGAGGCGTGTAGTAATACGCGGCGATAA
>NW_014556237.1:0-917 GCF_001313825.1 Dinoponera quadriceps
CTCTTGTCCTTTATACCTGTCCAATCCTTCTTTATTAAATCTGCGCCTTCCTCCCCTATCATTATTGTAGGTGCATTTGTGGATCCACTAGTGATTTTTGGCATGATAGATACATCGATAACTCTTATACTTTGCACTCCGTAAACTCTTAATTGAGCGTCCACAACAGCCGTGGGATCATCTTGAGGTCCCATTTTGACTGTACCAACAGGATGGAACAACGTACAAGACAAATGTCGCAAGTGACATCTCCAATACTCGTCCGAATCAGGTTCTGTGTGTCGACAACCTGGAATGTCGAAGTGATGCAGCCGTATTCTTCGTCGTGTGAATATCTCGGTTTTCAACATTTTCTTTATGAAATCTAAGGACATCAACATCGTTTCAATATCCTTTTACTGAGGGGAACTGTTCCCGTAGATCTTAATAGGAACCGCCGGATCCTTGCTAAGTAGCCGCAACTCACATGTGCTCTTCGGCTTTAGTAGACACGGCATAGGGATACTACCTATATACATACGCATACCTATATGCATACGTATCAACTTCCTGAAGCATTTTCATTACATCGTGCTGTATCTCTTCATCTAAAGGAAATACATTGCGTTCACGCTATTTACATACCACCGTGGATAGTGAGTATGAAAGAACTCTATATCGGGATACTTGGAGTTCGCATCATTTACATTGACGAAACCTTCAAAATGGGAGTCACCGTTGGTTTCTTAAATACACCGTTTATGTATCAGATATTCATAAGCTTCGTCCTATATAAATATGGGCGATGGCGGTGTCGCAGTCTCATTCTTGCTAAGTAGAAACCTGGCAAATGGACATAATTCTGTAAATTTTTACCGATTAGCAAATTAACAACGTTCGATATTCCTATTTTGAGCAGATGCTGCTTAGGCCCGATG
>NW_014556238.1:0-476 GCF_001313825.1 Dinoponera quadriceps
AGGAGATAGAGGTCGAATGAACGGCGGATGAAAAAAGGAAAGAAATGAGAGAAAAGGACAGAAGGAGAGGAGAAAAATGAAGTGAAGGAATAGTCGCAGGCGGAGAACGAGAAGCGGTGGAAAGAGGTAACGCGGAAGAATAGAAGGGAAAAATGAGATCATAGTACTTGGCGGGAAATTTGTATCTGCATTTTAGCACGCGATGTATAATCCTCTAAACTGCGTCTCATTTTCAGCGACTCGATGTAATAAAAGTCGAGTTGAGCGTTGCCCTTCCACCGTCGTCGGGGTTCTCTGCTCAGCCCTCTGCACCCTTCCGTCTGGGGCTTCTTTCTCTCTCTTTCTCTCTCTCTCTTACATGTCTCTTGTGCAGAAAGCGCACGACCGCGACGCAACGACCTTGCCCCTTCCACTAGGTTCAATGATCTTTTCTATTCGAGATTTTAAAATGTCTCCTTCAATGCCCGATATGGAAA
>NW_014556239.1:0-227 GCF_001313825.1 Dinoponera quadriceps
GAATAAGGATACATTTTACTGTAAAAGTTGTTTATTAAATAATAAATGATATTTACAAAAAATGGCTTGCAAATTTTATTTATGGGACACTTTCTGTAAACTTTCATTCTATATAGCCGCCTCCTGCCTCGATCACCGCCTCAATTCTCGGCCTGAAGCGAAAACATGCTCTCTGCATTTGATCTCGGTCTTGTCTGTAAATGCCAGTTCAATTGCCCGTAGAGATG
>NW_014556239.1:359-560 GCF_001313825.1 Dinoponera quadriceps
GCTTGTGTGAGCGGGCGCACCATCTTGTTGAAATATGTACGGCCTGTCTGAGGTTATATTCTCCATCCAGGGCTTTACTGGCCTCGATAAAACCTGCACTTACACCTCTTTGTGACATTTTCACCTTTCTCAAAGAAATGAGGCGGCATGATGTCACCATCAGTGGAGGAATATTTTATTGATTTTAAATGTTCGCTTCGC
>NW_014556240.1:0-1571 GCF_001313825.1 Dinoponera quadriceps
CTGACGGAATCGTCGGGATTTTCAGCCGGCGGCGGGTATGACGAGGAGGAGAGTGGTAGTTCCTATACAACGTCGGTACTTGAGTTTCGTAACAGTTCGCTAAGTTGAGCGGATCAAACGTTGGGTTGCGTGCGCAAGGGAAAATGAGGGACGATGAAATAAACCGCTCCGGGATGACAAATGCTGATGCACGGGGACGGTTCAACGGTTTACCGCACACGTTTCGTCGTCTCGACGCGATTGCGACGTCGATGCAAACCACCCACAATGGAGTTCCCACAATGAAAGGAGAAAGCACGTCGTCGATCTGTCGTCCCCGGGGAAAACGGGATGCGTCGTAAATCACTGACAGCCCATTACTCGTTCGTCAAGAGTACTTCGACGCGCCTCACCTGGGACACCTTGAGCAATTTACGAGCGAATTTAGGACAAACTTCATTATTTATTTACCGACGCTACTCAAGCTCCCGAGATGCACGGATTAAGGGTATTTCCCCCAATGATCCGATTATAAAAAATGTATCTTTCCACATATACGGAGCTTAGTCTCGGGGCACAGTTGTGGATATCTACGGGCGACTCTCTTTCGGTAGAATCACTTCAGCTAGTTCGCATTAGTTCGTAATTGGCGCTCTTTTTTGTTCGCGACCCCGTCTGATCTTCTATTTTCGCGCCGACGCTATTGATCTTTCGCGCCAGACTTTCGTGCGACGTGGACGATTTTCTCGTAACGACCTCTCGAGCTACACAAAAAGAATTCATTTATCAACATTGCAGTCTGTAATTTAACATAAATTTAGCATAGTGTTATTGACCAACATGTTGGGGGTAACATTACAATTTGTTAGCATACACAGAGAGAAAAATGAAAAGATTTTAAAACAATATTTATTATGTGGACATTCGTAATATATGTCTTTATTAAAATCAAAATTTATCATTTAAATATATAGGAAGTAAACAATTTTCTTTGTGTAAAACAACAGATTTGAGAAAATATATATTTTACCATTTGAAAAAAATTTTTAAAATAAAAAAATATATATCATATATTAGCATAAGCAAATATCTTATTAGCTTTCCCGAATATATTTTATTTTTTACATGTTTTTCCTCAGTGTAAATGTGTGTATGAAAATTCCTATTCATTAAAGGCGAATGAAAGGGCGAGTAAATTTAAATAATGAATTCTATACAATAAGACACGCGCACACTAGCGATTCGCGGGGGTTTCTACTGTTTTAAAAGATTAATCGGCCTGGGCTGCCGCGCCTCACGACTCACATGCCATTTAATTTAATNAAAAGATTAATCGGCCTGGGCTGCCGCGCCTCACGACTCACATGCCACTTAATTTAATTCCCAATAAAATTAACGATTTTGCGGATTCCCGTAACAAAAGAGTATCCTTAGATGCTCGTCGCGTTAAGAATACCAAGCCATGTAGTTATGCACGTTTCTGATTTTATGCTCGTCGACTCGCCTCATTCGCTGTATTCGCGCGCACGACCTCTCTAAACGGCGAAACAACGGAACCACTTTCCACCTATAACGGGGATTTATTCGACAAT
>NW_014556241.1:0-219 GCF_001313825.1 Dinoponera quadriceps
AAAGAAACGCTCGCCGGCTGAAATCTGAGAGGCTGCCGCAAGGAAATAATGTAATAAAGCTGAATATTTCAATCGCACTCGCTAGTTTGCATCCGTTCACGACATAACATAAAGAAACGCAAGATTCGTTCGACATTTACGTTCTTTCGTCTATTACACGCAAACTCGCAAGTTTCGTCAGCGGATTGATTTCTTTTACCTTTTCTCATGGAACTAGCG
>NW_014556241.1:387-601 GCF_001313825.1 Dinoponera quadriceps
GACATTCACGTTACTTCGCCTATTACACGCAAACTCGCAAGTTCCGTCAGCGGATGGATTTCGTTTACCTTTTCTCATGGAACTAGCGTATTTAGCGGAAAAGTTTCAAGCCGAAACGTGAATTTGTATTAGTTCACTTTTTCTGATGTAGAATCGAAAGAAACACTCGCCGACTGAAATCTGCGAGGCTGCCGCATGGAAATAACGTAATAAA
>NW_014556241.1:837-1040 GCF_001313825.1 Dinoponera quadriceps
CGAAAAGATTCAAGCCGAAACGTGAATTTGCATTAGTTCACGTTTTCTGATGTAGAATCGAAAGAAACGCTCGCCGGCTGAAATCTGAGAGGCTGCCGCAAGGAAATAACGTAATAAAGCTGAATATTACAATCGCACTCGCCAGTTTGCATCAGTTCACGACATAACATAAAGAAACGCAAGATTCGTTCGACATTTACGTT
>NW_014556242.1:0-19796 GCF_001313825.1 Dinoponera quadriceps
AATATGCGATATTCCTGTTTTTCCATTTTTTTTACGAAGGCGAAGATAGTGACACTTAAACGACTGTAGCTGTTAAACGAATGAACGAAATGTAACTTCATATATAAACTAGTGACAGATGGATTTCTCGAAATAAATCATGTTCATTTTGTAGTGGCGCCATCTACTGAAAAGTCCCGATACTTTTCAGCCCATGTAGAATATAAATTTTTTTTTTAACCATACGTAAGCATTTCAGCAAGACGGCGCCGTGTTCCGAATTTTTACTTTAGTACATATTTACTTTAGTACATATTTCTTGTACTTTTGTAATATTGCAAAAGTATGCATACGATTATATCCTCCATACTCCATTGATATAATAAATTCGGTATTTACAATAGTTACAACAGTTGTAAAATGCGACGGAAAACCAACTGTTTTCCTGCTGAACGCAATCATTATGACATATGATGTTTATTTAAATACGAGTATCAATAGATGTACAATTTAATAATTAAATTCAATTAAAATTTCATAATAATTTATAGAAAATGCAAGGAGAAAATTCGAGAAATGTACGGATGCTGTATATTCGGTTGATAAAGCAATTAATACAGTAAATACCCTGTAATGATAAAAGTATAATATGAAACAATAATGTATTAACACGTTGACTACCAACTACGAGATATCTCTTAGGTTGTTTACTTGCCCAGAAAGTCAACTACGAGTTATCTCGTCGCTTCATTACTTGATTAAATCAAATTGGTTTCTTAGACCATAATTAATTCTTAGAATTGTGAAAAGTTCCGTGGCAGTCAACGTGAAACTATCAATAATCAAGTTAGTAAGATGGATATCCGATACCGCCGATCGGAATCAAAATCACGAAAGAGTATAAAGTGATGAATTTTTCTTTTTTACATGTTAGAAGGTTTCGGCAAATTTTTAAGTCATAACATAGAGGAAATGATTAAGTTGCTTATAAAATTTTATGTAAAATATTTTATTTGGAATTAGGAAACCTCTGGCTGGTTATATGAATATTAATATAACGTTACATTCAAGGTTCCTGGGATGTTAATGGAATGAGTTTATATAAATATTTTCACATTACTGAAAAGTTAACATGTTTATTAATCTCCGCGGAATATTACCATCTAACTATTTAAGGATTTCGTAATCTTACTGGAACGTTAGTGTGCTGTAAAAGAATATACCGATATGTGTTATATGAATATTACTTTATAAAAATAATAGTAATATCTAGTTGAGTAATTCATATGTATTTGATAGCATCTGTCACATCCAGGCGTGGCAAAAAATTCAGGAGTTCAAGATAGTCGGATGACGGGGAGGTAGTTGTATGCGAGAGATGTAAAAATATAGATTTTTATAAAGAGATCTCGACAAGTCTTTTACCGAATGGAAACCTTGTCTCTGGCTCGTGCTGCACTTGGGAGCGTTAGTGCGGATTACGCGAGATGCGCGACATTGCCTGATTTGTTATTAAGGAGTTGCCCCTCCGGATTGGTGCGACTCTTATATTCTTTCCTTATTTTTTTAAGGGAGGATGATGCAGTCGGATAGCAACAGTCGGACGAACGCGTGCCGTCCGAAACTTGTGTAGCGGTTTATGAACTACGGTGCTTTCTTGCAATGAGGTGTTTTTCTAGCAAGGTTTGCACATTCATGGCGCGGTCGAAACGGTCCTAGGTGGCGTTTCGACAACGCTAATGTGAGTAAAGTAACGCGCGGTTATAACATCCTCCCTTTCCTTAGAAAAAGTAAGGGAGTTCTACTGGAATAGTGGATGATATTTTCGCAGGTTACATCTATAATTTTCCCGGTAACAATAATTTAGTTATAATCGTTTTCTTACATTAATATGTACAAAATTTGTCAATTTTATAATATTTATTACAATTGTTTATTTATTTTTTCTATTGCGTTCACACTTGCGCAAGTATAGTTGGTACAATGTTCCGACCGGTGAGTATTTTTGGTTTTATTTTATTTCATGTTTACTCAGTGACATTAATCATTATTATTTTCGTGCGGTGGTATAAAGTTTAATGTACTGTCACCGCAATTCGCGTCAGCGTGGGTTGCAGGACTTTTCCGCTTTCGCATTCGCGCAGCAGCGGACTCACATCAGCTAGCTCAGTTTTATTTCTTTAAGAGAGAGTCGAATCCCTCGCTATTCCTCGTAGAACGTCGTGGTTTCCGCACGTTCTTCTTCCATTCCGCGGACACGTCGAAGAGGAGCCGGTTAAGATAATAATTTAGAGGCCTGTTAACAGTAAAATAACAACAATTTAATTCTATTGAACTCTAAGACAGATAATTATTTAATCCTACAGATACTGGATTATACGACGTGACATTGAAATCATACTCGTAAGTTAGCCTGTGTCCTTCAAGGATACACAACTAACTTCACCACCCCGNTCTATTGAACTCTAAGACAGATAATTATTTAATCCTACAGATACTGGATTATACGACGTGACATTGAAATCATACTCGTAAGTTAGCCTGTGTCATTCAAGGATACACAACTAACTTTACCACCCCGGGAGATTCCGTAACGAAGTTAAAAAAGAGCTATCTCTCGCTTGCGCTGTTCCGCGAGATGTAGTTTTAGGCGGCGGATCTGAGCCGTTTGACGGCAGCTATAAACACGCATGTCGTTTAACCGGCAGTTCTCTTGCCCAACGTCGCGACGCGAATCTCGCCGGGTTTTCCGTTGGGCGCCAGCCGGGTCCTTCCCGACAATAGTTCCTGCTTCTGGCCGATCCGATATTTTCCGATATACTCGCTTGCCAGGAGTTTTTACATAATTTCGTTACTTATTCCTGCCGCGTAAACTCCGATATAAGCATTTATTTTATGGCGACTGTACGACCGGCAAAAGGAGAAGACAACCGAGTCTCATTCCCGAGTCCCCAAGACCCTCTTGAGCGCGGACTTTGTTGCCCTACGAAGTGGCCTTTAAATCTCGTTAGTCCGTGCGACCTTACTCCCGGACGCCACGGACCTCCGAGTTCAACTTCCCGCTCCTCTTATCGCGCCTATGCCGCCGGGAAGTGACGGCAAACGACTCAAAATTCTCTCGCAACTCTACATATTTTACCCGCGGCTGTACAAAGTTCTCGCTCACCTATTCGCCACCGTTAACTCGCTTCTCCTCCTTGGGATCTTGTCCCTCTAAGGCAGCTTTGCTTGATCACTCGTTCGCTCGCTCGCTCGCTGGAAAGTCTCGTTCGTTCGCTGTCGGGCCACACAGCAGTGCTCGTTACTTAGCGCAGAAGGCAGCCATCGTAAGGATCTGTCACGCCTCTCGATACGGCTTCCGATTGGTCCTTCCGGCTAGATCAAGGTGCGTCTCAAGGTGCTCGCGGGAACCTCGCATCTGTTGTTGTATCGATGCTTGTTTATCCGTGTTCTCTCCCGGGACGACATTCGGCAACTATTGGGCTCGCAGCCGTCCGAAAAGATTCCTTCCTTCTTCTTATAATCTGCGACCGGGTCACGGAGCCTTGCGCCTTTCTTTGCGCAAGGTTGCCATCCCCGTTATTCGTTATCAGCCGTCTGTCCGGGAAAGGAAGACCTCTCCGTCCTTCCGCGTGTCGCTCGCATCGCTCCAAGCACTTGCTCTAATTCGAGTCGACGCAAGTAGTGTAGGTTGCTGCCTGCCGAGCGCGGTAAAAGGCGGTTGTGCCAATAAATTATCTTTCGTTCAAAAATAAACTTGTCTTTATTATGTTTCCGCCCGATACATTTTTCCGAGTGTGACCAACAGCGTGTCAATACCCGACAGCTGAGAGTCTGGAGTCGCCTCCTAAGTTTAATCTCACGTCCTCTTTATCCTCCTCCAGTAGCTCAATCAGAGGAGATAGATTTGATGTGTCAGCGTTACTTGAGTGTGAACGCTGACCATCGTGATTTCGGCATTGCATTCAGCAGGGTTGCAATTCTGCTGGGTGACGTTTCGTAATCGCGGTAACGTGCAAACGTGATTTGATTACGGCAATCGACATGTCATAAGATTGTGCTTACAACACACGTAAAATAGCAGCGTTTAATACACTGTCTTCTTACGAATGTGATCGGACCATACGTCAAACTGCAGAGGAATTTGTATAAGAACAATAAAAACACATATCAATGTAATTGGCAAGGGATCAACTTTTAATAAGAATAAGAGTACTTTTAATTTAGAAATATATTCTGAAAGAACCTTAACTAATATAGAAATAAAGATAGTTGAAGCTACTATCCGATCTTTATCTTCTATGACTCAGAGCTATACTATTTTTGCAATTATATTTGCAGACGGATATTTACTTCCTCTTCTTTATGTAATATTAAGAGAATCTACAGGAACATTTGGAACACAAATAGAGCAAACATTTTTAAGACTTGTTAATATTTACATTGCAGCTTCAAGATCAGAGAAACTTACAAGTGAACATTTCAAAAATGGGTTCAAGAAGTTTACTTACGAAACACTGGACACAAAAGTCTATTACTAATTGATTCTGACTACATGAACAGGACATTATCCGGAACAATTGGAAGAATTTATATCAAAAGCTAAGCAAGTAAAGGTTTTAACAATACAAAAAAGAACAACCGCTTTAACACAGCCTTTACATGTATTTGGTTTTGGAATTTGACCACCGGAGTCAGTCGGATCGATTAAATCATATACTGCTCCGGATCCCGATCACCAAGTCGAAAAGCCGAGACTGTGCGTTCATCGCCTCTGCCGCATGTTCTCCGCCACCATATTCGACCATTCTAATTTCCGGCAAGAACGAGGTTGTGCGATAGTAGTCTCTCCCGTGGAAGTCGCAGGCGCCGGGTCCAACACCCACCCGGAACAGTGCGTTCGCTGTCTCCACCGGGATTTCCCGGTCAAATCGCTCGCCGAACGATCGAATCGGAGATCATGACGAGTCCAGGTGGTGTTTTCGCCGTTTCCGCCGAGTACTTTCGGCCTCGTCACCTTGATTCACGGATCAGGGCACCGAACACCGGGTCAAGCGTGTGCCNTAGCCGAACGCCGAGGCGTGCGATACCGCGTACGCCCGGCCCGTGACACGATTACCGCCGGATTAGCGAGCCGACCTCTCCTCCAGATACCGCATCAGACAGTCCAACGACTAGCCAACGCAATGCAGCGACGCTGCATTCGCTCCTTGCCGACTTAGTTTGACTCGCCGCCGTTGGGCAAGCCAAACGCCGAGGTGTACGATATTGTGTTCACTTGGCCCGTGGTCCGATTGGCACGAAAGCAGCGAAGTGCTTGTCACCGTCGGGAAAACCGAGCACGATGGTGTGCGATACCGCGTTCGCTTGGCTCTTGACTCGATTGTCACGAGATCGGCGGATTACTCGTCACCGTTGGGCAAGCCAAACGCCGAGGAGCGCACTGCCGCGTGCACCCTGCTCGTGACTCGTTCTCTGCTTACCAATAAAAAAATAGATCAAATTGATCTCACCACCGTTTACCGTGCTAGATGATTCAACGGCCGATTGACGCGTGAACCCATGTGTAAACACCGCCTCTACTCCCCGCTGCCACGCTGGTCGCTTCGTCGCCGTCTAGCGAGCCGTATGAACATTGCTTCGTATATACGGCAACTGTTTTGCTTTTCCGCAAACTGACGCATCACAACCTCGGATCTGAACCGAAATATATTTTCATGAAACACGGGCCGATATATATACACCGCATCGATCCGCATCTACTTTATTGTCATCATCCGTATTCGTTAAACACGTAAAACCCCGAGCCGCTAGCCCAGTAAGAGGCGCTCTTAATAACGCCACAGAATTGTACACTAATGTCCGGACACTTTATCCGCCGGATCGTAGCGAATAAAAGAACAAGAATATTTTGAGCAACAAATTCAGATTACTCTTTCTCCTACCTCCTGGCAATTCGAACCTCTTGGCCGCATTCTGGCGCTCGAAAATGGACCAAGCGAAAGCGAATTGTCAGTTCACCGAAACCGAAACGAAACGGTACAGTCACAAACTGCGCGGTTTTATACCCCACTTCTGGAGAATCTACGCGGTATGTAAACGTTAATGCGCGCTATCGTTGGGAAAGATACAGGTTCGAAATCGATATTTGTACAAAGTGGATTGTTTCATGTCAAGCAGGAGATATCCATGCGGAAGCGAAGTAACGTCGTGATAGGCTTCTTCTGAAAACTTTGGATCGGAAGGATAAAGTTAACGTGCCAAATGTCGAAACTATGGGCGATCACGCGGGTTTTGAACCCTTTTAGTGCCGGGAGCCGATATATCGGCCCGCACCTTGTAGCGCTTTACTATTCGCATTGCGAGAGATCTCTATCAAAATAAATTTAAAATACGTTATAAATAGTCTAATTTTATTACGAGAGAATTAAAATAAATAATTTTTAAATATTGCTTTTCGTTTGGTTTTTATGAGCCTTTTACCAAATCCTAGTAAAATCGGCCGGTTATATTCGCATAAGCACCTCTTTTTCGCCCGGCACTAAAAGGGTTAAACACTAGGATGTAATTTGAGTTGAGATATGTCACATTGTCCGCCTTGATGAAAAAGATTTTACGATATGAGTATAACACTGAAGTTCTTGTGGTGACTGCCCTTCGTCAATAAATCTACGATCACCTCGCACAACGATTCTCTCATAAGATCACAAATTATCATCGATTTCGCGGAATGAAGATCACTCGAGTAATCCTTGGTACTTGAAAAGGCTTCTCGAAAGTCGATCGCACCGCCGCCTGATGTTTTACCGACCCAATCGAATAGACGTTTCCTAGAATCTGTTATCTCGTGCTGCAGTTGTCGGTACGACTCTTGCCACTCCGTGTAATAAAACAGGATACTATCGAAATACGTGTCGACCAACTCGGTCAAATTACGTAGAAGACTTTACGAAAATCGTTTCTCCACATCCTATTGGACCGCAAACGATCGATGTCCAGCGCACGTGCATTTCGCGAAATGTACAATTTTGACTCTATGCACAGCTTCATAAATAAAAAATAAATTCGCCACGTTTTGAATCACGGGGGTGAGCTTATAAAGAGCGTGATGCTCGCGCCGGCGTACATGCGCGGGATGCGCCGTGGTTGACGAGCTGCTCCACGCGGCGCGCTCGCGCCCGCAGCAAAGACAGCTTATTCTCTAGTACTGAGGGGTTGAGGTCAGTTCCTAGACCCCTCAGCATTAAACAGGAAGTGCGGGTGCGAGCTCATCGCCCCGCGCTGGTACGAGCTCATTGAACGCGTGGAAACTATCTCGTTATTCGTGAGTTGATCCAGGTAAAATGAAATAAATTTTTTTGTCAATACGCAAATCAGATTGAGTTGTTTGTTATTCTTTTTCACTTCGGGACGCATGTGCTCGTGATAGATATTAGCTATGAACGTTTGTAACTCTTTCTTTCTTGTGGTCAAAGTTATAGACCAAAGAAATTATAATCGACATCTTGCGTAAACGATATCTCGCATAAAAAAATTTTTCGACACGATGGAGAAAAATGAGGGAAGATTGTAGGATAAGGGGATTGAGGGAAGGTTTGTAGGATAAGGTTTCCAATTCTTTTTTTTTCAAAATCATGCAACACAGATGAAGTTTTGTCAAATATATTTTTTACAGAATTTGTTCATATTTGCTTCTTACACCTGTAACAATGTGTTTGCAGATAAGCAAACTTTTCAATAAAATAAGAATATATTTTTTCCAAAGATTTCCTGTCAAATATAAGTACATTTTATATACGACTTCTTACATTAGAAACAGTTATTTCGCGCATTGAAAGATAAGAAAAAATTGGTGCATACGAGGTTAGTCCCTGAGGTACCCGACCTGACCTAGAAATGGCGGTAGTAATTTGAAAAATATCACTGTATTAGAAAGTATAAAATCTATAAAGCATATGTTTCAAGTTTGAAGACGCCACGATGTTTAGTATTTGTCTGTCATCAATAGTGAACGTTTTCAGTGAATTTGTAAAAATGGAAAAAATGGGTCATCGTTATGTGATACAATACTTTTATTTGAAAGGCCTCAACCCAACCAATATAAAAGCTGAACTGGATTCTACTCTGGGTGAGTCTGCTCCTTCGTTTACAACAGTAAAATATTGGTTAGCAGAGTTTAAACGAGGCCGTACGAGCTGCCAAAACGAGTGTCGCAGTGGTTGACCAAATGAGGTGACGACTCCAGAAATGGTGAAGAAAATCCATAGAGCGGAACTGGATGATCGTCGACTGAAAGTGCGCGAGCTAGCAGACATAGTAGGCATTTCAAAGAGTACTGTAAATCGCATATTATCTAAAAATTTGGACATGAGAAAGCTGTGTGCAAGATGGGTGCCGCGTTTGTTTACACTCGAATTAAAACAGTGTCGTGAAGATGTTTCAATTGAGTGTTTAGCGAAGTTTCACAGTAACAAACGCCCCCTCGGATTATTTTCTGTTCCCAAACTTGAAAAAATGCCTTAATGGTCAAAGATTTTCTAACGATGTAGAAGTGATGTCGGCAGTTAATGGCTATATTGAGGAGAAAGTCAGTTTTTATTATATTAGTAATACAAATAAGTTTCTGCCGTTTTCAAAAGATGGCTCCTCCGACATAATTACTTTGAAATCGTCAGATGTAAAACATTATATAGAAAGTTTGGACAACTGGCAACAACATAACCTTAAAATACTATTGACTTTGTATTTGCAGTATATCTTTTTTTCGTTCGAAAATGTCAAGTTTTGTACCGAATTAGAGTCATTTGCTGGAAGTTTTGATTTATTTCTTTTATTTAAAGAAATCTGCTGCTGAAGCGCATCGGTCGCTTGTAGAAGTTTACGGTGATGCTGTTTAAAGTGAGAGAAGTTGTTGTGAGTGGTTTCAAAAGTTTAAAAACGGCGAGTTTGACGTGGATGATAAAGAACGCGAAGGAAGCCCAGTAAATTTTAAAGACGCTGAGTTAGAGGCATTATTGGACCAAGACTCATGACAAACTCAAGAATAGCTAGCAGAAAACTTGGGAGTGACTCTACAAGCGATTTCAAACCGTTTCAAGACCATTGGTATGGTACAAAAGCAAGGAAATTGGGTTCCGCATGAACTCAAACCTAGAGACGTCGAACGCCGTCTTTTCACATGCGAACAACTTCTCCAAAGACAAAATCGGAAGGGTTTTTTGCATCGAATAGTGACGGGGGATGAAAAGTGGATCTACTACGATAACCCAAAGCGTAGGAAATCGTGTGGTAAGCCCGGCCATGCGCCAACTTCAACGGCCAAACCGAATATTCATGGCAAGAAGCTAATGTTGTGCATCTGGTGGGATCAGCTCGGAGTAATCTATTACGAGCTACTCCAGCCTAAACTATCACTAGAAGAACGTTATCAACAGCAACTGATGCAATTAAGCCAAGAATTGAAGCTTAAACGCCCCCAATATACCAAAAGACATGACAAAATGATTTTTCAGCACGACAACGCTCGGCCACATGTTGCAAAAGTCGTCAAGGATACTTTGGAAGCTTTACAATGGGATGTCTTACCCCACCCGCCGTATTCACCAGACATTGCTCCTTCGGACTACCACTTATTCCGGTCGATGGCTCACGCCCTGGTCGAGCAGCACTTCACTTCATACGAAGAAGACAAAAATTGAGTCGATTCATGGGTAGCCTCAAAAGATAAAGAGTTTTTTTCACGTGGCATCCGAATGCTGCCAGAAAGATGGCAAAATGTAGTAGCTAGTGACGGACAATATTTTGAATAAAATGTAACGTATATTTTTTTTACAATAAATTGATAATTTAAAAAAAAAATACGGCGGAAACTTATTTGTATTACCAATAAAAAGGGTATCGAACTTATTGAACATCGCTGGGAAAAGTGTATAGAGCTGAAAGGAGATTACGTTGAAAAATAAATACATTTTTTTCCAAAATTTTTATGTTTTCTTTGTTGGGTCGGGTATTTCATAGGCTACCCTCGTAAATAAAAGAAAGATCAAACTATTCGTGTGATGCTATGTAGCCATAAGGTGCGGAGTAGCCGTCACTGTTAAATCTGCGTTTCAACAGCACATGTGCGCACGACTTCCGTTCGTCTCGCGTCACTATCTATTAAACGCGTTTAATCGCTTTAAAATGCAGCATAATTTTCTTCGCAAACGAATTTGCTACCTCCTTATTCGCCTTTTCCTCTTTTCCCTGTTTTTTCTTAGAAAATAATAATTTCTTAATAGTATGAAAATTAACTTTTCTCGAATTCTCAAAGTTTAAGGTTATCCCCTTCACTTAACAGACTTCACGCGTGTCACCATTTGCAGTACGCACAACGTATGCATAAAAGTTTGTTCGGCCAGATACAAATAACTAGATATAGCTACTGTTGCCGTAACTCCCGAGCTCATTTGTCGCCTAAAAAATTATCTGTACGCGGCTCGTACACATTTGAGTTATCGGATAAGAAGTAAATACAAGTTTCGGTGTCATAATGTAGCACATGTCGGTCTAACTTTTCTAAATATGAGTATAATTTTAATCTCCCCTGTGCCACTGTAAAAACAACTATAGCAACGTTAGTTAACAATGAAGACAGAGCAGCCTTTTCTCTCAACCGCCATGAAACGTATATTACTTCGTCGTTTACGGGTAATATGTTTATTATCTCATGTTCCGGACTCATGGACAGAGTCATGAAACTTTGTCGTGTTCTAACAATCTCGGTATTCGGGAGGTTGAATTGTTGACCGAATTTACCCAAAAAAGAATTAAGCTTCACGACCAAGCGAAATCCTGGATTTATGGCAATATTATGCTTATTGAGAACAATACTCTCGACTTTCTCATAATCACACAGATATCGTTCCTTTGCGTTTTCGTCATCCCTACATTTGCTCGGCCATCCACTGGCCTCTTGCTTTAATTGCAAGAAGGTATTGATATACTCGATAAACAATCCTCCCTGCCGTGTAAACTAGTTGTATGAATGGTTTTATAATGCTATATCTCGCTCACGAATGTGACGAGATAATGCTTCTCAATAGCCATGCGTAGTTCACGAGACACCTATTTACTATTGAAATCTCGTTCGCAGAGGTTGTCATGTGTACACTCGGCCTGAGAAAGTATTTCACAACATGTGCGACACAGCACAAATATTAATTTTTCACATGTGCAAAAAGGAAGTATTGGATGAAAAATATTTTGGGTGGTAGAACTCTACAACGTACGAACCTCTCAACATAATCAAAGTTAAAACTAGGAGATTTGCCAATCAGGTCAGAGCATTCCTCATCAACGTAAATGTCGAGATGTCCGAGTGGAAAAATCCCAGTTTTTGGTACGTACGGGTAAGGAGAGCTTACATTTACGTATCATATATTCTCGGTACCTGTTACCTCATAGCGTGTTACGAAATTGCCTGTGTGACTACCGTAGAAACCGTCACGAGGATCGAGCGTTGGGAATTCCAAAATCGAATAATTTTTTTCAAGAAATTTACGCATTTTGTGATTTTCATGAAATTCATGATCAAAACCGAATTCTCACTTTTCTGTCTCAGAGTATCCCTGTTTTCGAAGTCGCCATGTCATAATGAGTGTTCGCTCATAACACGAGTCTATCGTGTATTAATAAGCGTAGTCGAGAGCGGTCTATCTCGGTTTACAAGAAAACATTTGAGGCAACCGTGCTTGAAACGTCAAACAAATTGAAATACATGTCGCCGCGACGAATTAGACGTCTCGTAATAACCATCGACGAACACACCTTCAAATAGACAATATTCCTGACCTTTCCCCGCGTGAATTAATACCTGTCCAAGTTTATGTTTCAACCACGATGACCACTGTAGAGCCTTGTGCGATTGTCTGTTGACTAATTTATACCCCCATGCAAGTATGAAGCCTAGTTCTTTCTCACGCAAAAAGTTCTTACGAAAAACACTCATGCATTTTAAAGCGATAGTCGTGCATTCCTCAAATAGACACATGTTTCCTCGATCTAATGACATGTTTCGATAGGCGATACACGTTCGCCAAAATATATTTAAGTCGTTGCAAAAATAGTGTACTATCTCCGGCTGAAAATCAAATATTGTGATTTAGCGTCGCATCTCCGAATACCATGCAATAAACCGTTCGTGTTAGTCCAATTTCATCGTATCGGAAGAATAATATTTTACGTCAAGTAGTGGTCCGACATAAGTCTTGTTTTTGAAGGTATTAAATAAATGTGGAAATATACTCTCGTCTGAGATATCTTTCAGTCCGAAGGCTTTCGGAAGCATGGACAATCGCATGGCATATAATTGATGCTACCGACAAATTTAGCTCTTACGACCGTTAGCAATATTATTAAATTGGCAAGGATGAAATTTGTAGTTAATAATATTGCCAAATGTAACAGCTTATGATTTGACATTGGCTTAATATATTCACCCATGCGTATGGTGCCACGTTCACAATAAACACGACTGGCGAAGAAATGTGGAAAGCATAAATTTTCTCGGTTATCTATATTTAATCCTTTGGGGACGGAGCCGCTTGACGGGCGAGCGTCGCTGAGGACGAGAGGTATTGGAGTGCGCAGTAAAGAAAATAAATACGTTGAACGTTATAAAAACTAAGGCTCTATTTAACACAAGAAAAATTTTTCATAAACGGTAAAACGGCATGGGCGGCTATATGCCGACACGCGTCCCCAACGGTAAAACGGTATGGGCGGCTATATGCCGACACTCGTCCCCAAAGGGTTAAAATAGAACGTTTCGCGACATCTTCGTGTGTTAATTAGTTTTTCTCTCGCGCCTCGAAATTGTCTCGACATTGTAAGCTATTACATTAAAACGTTCCGCAATGTCGATACATTCAGCGCTTTGTGCGAGTGAGTTTACAAGATACCAAATATCTTCATACGTTAGATTACGCACGGGATGAAAGGACAAACCTGCCGGACACTGTGATAAATCCGACGAAGCGAAAGATATCCTGACGTAATCGTTCTCTTCGGCGGAATTAATCGCGTAAGTATATACTACTGTGATTAAAAAGTATAATAATTTTATTTTAAAAAATCAAAATAACAATTCTATCATCAAAATTCTTGTAGTTTATTTCAAAGAAGTCCTGAATTGGTTGTAACGCACATATGCCAGCGTTTGAACCAGTCCAGAAAACATCGCTCATACGCGGCAGACGGCATGACCTTCAATTCACGTAGCGATTTTTCTTTGATGTCCTCAATCAATTTGAAATACTGTCCGCGGAGAGGTTTTTACAGTAGGAGAAACAGGAAAAAGTCGTAGAGGATCATGTATGGTAAAAACGATGCTTGCGAAGCGACATTCGTTGAGTTTTTGTCAGAAATTGACGCAAAAAATATCGAGGCATGTAATGGTGCGATGTCGTAATATAAAATCCACGATTCGGTTTCCCACAATTTCGGCCGTTTCTCACGGATTACTTTGCGCCTTGTGACGGACAAATAATATTCTCCATTGATTTTTTGCCCAGTTGGAAAAAATTCCTGATGCACAACACAGCGATGATCAAAGAAAACCGTGAGCATAACCTTTAATTTTGACTGCAAACGGCAAGCTCTTTTCGATCTTGGCTCATTTTTCAAACGCCATTCTGATGTTTATTGCTTTGTTTCAATGTCGTATTGGTAAACACAAATTTTGTCACCAGTTATGATTTGTTTCATGTATGTGCTGTCTCTGAATACTGTAAAAATTATCTCAGACGACATCAAAACTTGATTTTCTTTTTGGTGAAAATTAGAGTTTTTCGGAATGAAGCACGATGCGACCCGTTTTATGTCTTGTACATTAGACAAAATATGCTGGCACGATCCAAATGATATTCCAACTTCATCTGCTATCTCTCGCACAGTCAGTCGATGATTTTCGAGCACTAATTCTCTCACTTTCTCAACGTGAACGTCATCTGTTGACGTTAATGGTTTTCCAGAGCGTGGTCGTCTTAAACAGATTCTTGGCTACTTGAAACTTTTTAAACCACTCAAACTTACTTGTTTTCAATAAACAATCATCGCCATAAGATTTTTTCAACATTTTGAATGCATTTGTGACCTGAAATTCCGTTTTCAACTCAAAATTTCAAACAAATTCTTTGCTCCATATTTTTTGACATCGTAAAAATCTCCGCGCACAAATCTCTTCACCGACATAAACAATTGTTACTCTCAAATAGTTGGAAGGAACGCCATGATTTTTAATGCGAAGGACATATGTACCAAATTAATAAAGCAATTAAATTTAACTTACAGATTTCCCGCTATTTTTATGAAATAAATTTCCGATAGGTTTTGATCACAGCAGTATTTTGCGAAACGCGTTTTCCAATATTCGTGAATATCGGCGCCTTCGAGAGATGAGAGAATTTTTGTACTAGCCTCCCGTTCTAAAATATAAAAATTCCTAAATTTACGAGAGTTCATCTCTCTTACTTCTAAATTAGTTGCAACCTATTGGACGTGCGCGTTTGCGCAGCACCGGGTTTTTTGCCGTTCTTCTTCAACTCTTTCTGCAACGCTTCGCGCGCCAAGTCGGGAGTACTGACAATGTGCCACAGCGAGGCCTAGCACTTCCCCTGTGGGCTACGCTTTACACCGTCGCGTCCGCTTCCACAAGCATGATAACGTCGGAGAAGTGTATCAGAACGTTCAGCTCGCTGCCTAACAACATCGAGATCTGGGCAGACTGGGACAGGGCGCCGTGAGGGGTAAAAATGGTGAATTTACCTAAAAAAAACTCTCGCTACAAATCACCGCTGTTGTAAGCGCAAAGATAATGTATGTCAAAGATTATAAACGGGGTCACGGCTCCGTATTACCAAACGTCGCTATGCAGAAATGCAATCTGGCATTCCTGCAATAGAAATATCGAAATCAGGATGGTTAACGTCCTCATTTAGATGACGCTGACAAATCAATTCAGTCCCCTCCGATTTAATCATAGGACGAGGATAAAAGGAGATGTAAGACTGGTGCGGGTGCGACTCACAATCTCAACTCTCGGATACCTACACGCTGTCGGACACGTGCACGATATTGTAACGTGCGACTCAAATTCTAGGACACTGACACGCTGTCGGACGCGTACGTAAAAGTATATCGGGCAATCAAGAAATAAACGACCAGTTCCATTTTAATCATCAAAAAGAAGCACTTTATTAATTATCGCGCCTCGCCACCTCTTCCCTCTCTATCGAGCTGTACCGGGGCAAGCGCACATTTCCTGCGACGTTTCGGCGCCGCAACACAGCGAAATAAAGTCAACTCCCCTCGTGTAACGCGAAAGACGAAATAAATCAAAAAACGAAAGTTGGGCGCCGGACGCTTTGAGCATCACCGAAACTACAAGCGCCTGCGGGAATTTTTTCTTGTATTGTTTTCGATGAGCACGACAAGCTCAACAGTTCGAACGGAGAGGAGCGGGTCAAAAATTTTTTGGGCGATAGATCGCAAATATTCGAGCAAAGAAGACAGACACGATAACAATTAAAGTAAACACGCAGGAATACACAATATGTCAACAAGAACAAAAAAATAACATTTATTGAACACGGAAATATCGTTAACAAAAAAAGAAAAGACGAAAAGACGAAAGAAAATTATAATTTCCTCGACGCTATAGTTTCGGGGGAACGTCGTCCGAGCGGTCGTTCTCATCTAAAAATTTAAATAAATTCGTAATCGCTAACGTCGAGAAAGCAAACAAAATCAGAAACGCGAATTAAGGAAGGAGAAGGCGACATCAATCTCAAAGAGCGCCATAACGACGGTCGCTCTTACGCTAACACGAGAATAGTAATAATTACTTTTCACACGCGACAATACAAGATGTGCGCGGTAACACAATCTTCTTTACTCGCACGCCCCGACAAGGCTGACGACTGGCGTACAGTCGGATGCGAGTATCTAAACGCTAATGATTTTGAGCACAAATCTTGGCCCATTCGAATTCTACTACATTTTTAACGCACGTGGCGCCAAACGATAAAACGCGAGAATGCTAATACGAAAGTATACATGGACGAATACACAACACTACACGAGAATGCGAAAGACACCTAATACGCGACTAATCGCAAGAATCTAAAGTTCTTGACTGGCGAGTAAACGACTCAAGCCGTACGCGACGATATTTCGCAGTTCGCAACTCCCTGACTCGCGAACAGGAATCCAAAATTCCTAACGTCGTTTATCCGCAACCAGTGCGTTGAATACGTTCGAGAGAAAAGCTAAAATTTGTCTCGAAAAAGTCGTGGAAAATATGCGAAAGATACGTCGAGTACCTGCGATCAGAGCGTTAGACGCAAAAAAGAACGCCAAAAGATGCGATATGTGTGCAATACTACCAAATTTTACAGGTGGAGACCCGCTATCTGTATTTCCGTCATGGGATTCGTGAACTGAACATCCTACGATGCAATACCAACGCGAAAAAGACGCCACAAGAACGTGAAAAAGGTATTAAAGTGACGAACACGAACGTAAAAGAACTCTAAACACACGCGAAATATACCCTACATAAATGCAACAGAAACGTTAAAGGGACGCAAAATAAACGCTGCATAAAGGATAGAAATGTAAAAGAGACGCGAAATAAAGGATACATCCACGTTACGCGATGACTGAATTCTACCGTCGGATACACGCGATTCAATAGTTCCGCCACGGGATTCTTACATCTAGCGTAATGCTGCGCGATGATAACAATACAATAAGGATGGCACAAATTCGTCTCGCCGTTCGATCTCTCAGGAATTCATGTTTACGCGCGTTCGCAACCTTCCCTACGCCTACGATAGCGCAGCAACAAAATTCCGTTGTCCGTCGGATTCCAATCACTCGACATATCCAACACGACAGAATTTACAATATACTAAAGTGTCGAGACGATCGACATTGAACAACGTAATTAGGCTATAACGCAAGATCATGGCTTCAAGTTAAAAAAGGGCAACCTCGCCGAGTGGTTCTATCTTTCCTTAAATCGCCTCTGGCGACACCTTGTACCTAGTATCGGAAGCGGCACGTCTGGACACCGAGAATCATAAGCTGTGGTGGTCGTGGCAACGGTCGAGATGCAAAGGACACACACAGGATCATTGTTCGATCCTGTATCGACCGCGATCTCCCCTTCTTACGTAACACGCATGAGGGCGCAGACAAATTATCGCGCGATAAAATCTTGCACGTCGTGGCGCTTACGAAACGCTATCGGGCGAATAGCATACATTATCGTACCCTATGAAATTATTCTTTTTTCTCAGGGCATTTTTTCTCGAGGACCTTTTGTCTTCTGTGTCTTTGGCGATGTCCCTCGAAGTATCTTTTCTCGTCTTTCCTTGCCTTTCGGACACCGGCTTGCACGCACATACTTTTTTATGAGCAGCAGATGACGCGCTCGGTGATGCTCCCGCGTGGCCAATTAGTGCTGCTTTGCGCTCACGAGCGTGCGCCGGACTCGTTACTTCCTACCGGGCGTCGTGGACTAGCCGAATTCTCACCTTGCTTTCGCGGCAATCCTCGGCATAGTTCACTTATAGCTTTCGCTTTCCATAGCTCCGATGAAGCGCCAAATACAAAAATTAAGTCCTAAAATTTAATCAGAATATAATAAGTCGATTCATCCCCTTGAAATCGGTAGGCGACGCTTTTTGGTGTCCCCGTTTGTAGCTAATATTCTGCGGTCTGTGACGCGTGGAGAAGCGGTAGCAGCACTACAGCGTCACAAAGTGAACTCATCAAAATCTTCACACCTTAGCGTCACAGTTTCCTCATCCATTTTCTACTCATCTTATTCTCCTTCCTGTCATTCAGGATGTATTCTTGGCGCCGATTCCGAGACACCAGGGTATCTACTGTATACACATGAGCCTCCTCATTGCACAGTAACAGAAATGAAATAATTAAGTCAAATGATTTGACGATATTTAAAATCTTTTAATTGTTTTATAACTTACGTTTTAAATTATTTTTGTACGATAAAACTAAGACGATATCCCCGACTCGTAACCCGATTCGCTTGAGGAGATCGCCATGTAAATTCGTTAAAACTCACTCACTGTCTGCAAGATTTTTCTCCCCCCAACCACGTTCCTTGTTACAACTTTCTCATATCGAGATTGACGTCGCGAGCTTGTTGAAATGGAGGTTGTTCCTCACTGCTGGTACCATTTTGACTAGAGGGAGGGTAGATTACATCTAAAACCTTTTATTTTTTTTATAAATTAGTAAATTTTTTATAAATTTTTTATAAATTAGTAATTTTTTATAAATTTATAAATTAGTACTTTAAATATTTAAAACATATTTCGAAAAATCAAAGTTCTCTTACCATTTTCTTTCAAAAAAATTTCGTCATGGTAGTCTTACTCGTCAGCATTATTTTCAACGCTCCCTTTGCTATCAACATTGCTGTTAACGTCTTCGTGTTGTTGTCCATAGTTATCGTCAACGAAGTTAACCTCGAAACCTTCAGGTTGGTCGTTGCTACCAGCGAGGATGTTGTCGTCGTCACCATTAACGTCATCATTGACGTCGTTATCATGTCGTCTTCGCCGTCTTCGTCGTCTTTACCAACGTCGTTGTCGTCGTCGTTGTCGTCGTCGTCGTGCTCGTCGTCGACGTCGACGTTGTTGTCCTCACCGGTGTCATTGGCATCGTGTTCTTTCTCTCTAGCNCACCTTCAGGTTGGTCATTGCTACGGGCGAGGATATTGTCATTATCGTCGTCACCATTAACGTCATCATTGATGTCGTTATCATTGTCGTCTTCGCCGTCTTCGTCGTCTTTACCAACGTCGTTGTCGTCGTCGTTGTCGTCGTCGTCGTGCTCGTCGTCGACGTCGACGTTGTTGTCCTCACCGGTGTCATTGGCATCGTGTTCTTTCTCTCTAGCTATATCTTTACCATCGAAATTCATATATTTGTCGCCTTCGATAATTATCACCGAGAAATCACTCACACTGTGATCGTGGTTGTCGATGTAGATTATTTAAGAGTCGTTGATGCGACTCGTCGATGGTGAATTATGAGTTCCCAATTCCGTATTTATTCCTAAAATTTAATTTAATGTTATAAAACCGGGAATGATCTAGTTGGATAAATCTAACATTTCTTTCTTTTTTTTTCTATCTACTCAAAACTGTTNGGTGTTCTTTCTCTCTAGCTATATCTTTACCGTCAAAATTCATATATTCGTCGCCTTCGATAATTATCACCGAGAAATCACTTACACTGTCATCGTGGTTGTCGATGTAGATGATTTAAGAGTCGTTGATGCGACTCGTCGATGGTGAATTATGAGTTCCCAATTCTGTATTTATTCCTAAAATTTAATTTAATGTTATAAAACCGGGAATGATCTAGTTGGATAAATCTAACATATCTTTCTTTTTTTTTCTACTTACTCAAAACTGTTTGGGAAGGTGAAGCCGCTTCTTCAGCGTGACGTTTACGACCACGCGGATATGGTTTAAGCATGTGCACATCGAAGGAAGTTTTACTGATTAAAGTTGAACTAACGAAAAATATCAATTTTTTTAGATTCATCCGTATTATACGAAGTTTTTGTTTTTAATATAAAATAATTATTTATTTTAACTTACCTAGTAGAAGTGAATACATTTTCTTCCACTAGGTTCCACACATCCTTCACATCTTCTCCGAAGTCGTATCTAATTATAATGATTTCTTTCACAATGTCCACCAATTTGTAATCGCATATAAATTCACCACAGCTGA
>NW_014556242.1:19801-20665 GCF_001313825.1 Dinoponera quadriceps
CTTAGTTATAAGCTCCAGTTATAAGCAAATTTATGAAATAAATTATAATTTTCTGCTTCGTTACACAAAATACAGTATAAATATTCTTCGGGTTGAATATTAAGATTTGCGTAGGAACAGATGATGATGCACTCACGCACTAAATTCCTAACTAGCGACATGACTTCGTGTTATGCATGACTGAAGTATCCAATACGAATGCTATATCTTCGAAAACTGATTTAAACTGAGAAACACTTTTCACACGCTTTTATATTCTGTTCAAAACCAAACTCCCTTAAACGAAATATTCTTAACCGGTGAAATGCATGCGTATTTAAATGTGCATCAGCTATGGCCTCATGAAATATAACTCAAATATAAACTTAGATATTTGGAAAAAATTTACTGCAAGGTAAAATAACAGTTTAAAAAATATTTTAGTTATGTTTGTCTAAAATTCGAGAATAATAGGATCAATCCAACCAAAATAAATAAATTTATAGATATGGCATACATGATATCGCATTCGAAAATTATGCGTTTTTACACACTGAGAACCCTGGAAAATTCTATAAATATTCTTGATAGAAAACTCATCGGATTATAACTTAAAATTTTCCATATGCCTGCGCATTCTACACCTCACTACATTTTCTATCTTTCTAGAAGGTATAAAATGAGCTTGCCATTATAACTAAAGTCATACGGACAGTAACTCTCCACTTCTCCATTTCGATACTACGTAATATTGACGGTTCTCGTCAGTTTTTAAAATTATTCATTAAGAACAAATTTTCGTGAGAAATCTATAATGGCTAGTAACAGCGTAGAGCAAAAGAAGACGGAGTTCACCAGCAACGGTATTCTTCAATCTGTAAGAAA
>NW_014556242.1:20825-28032 GCF_001313825.1 Dinoponera quadriceps
TTTCCACTTCTCCATTTCGATACTACGTAATATTGACGGTTCTCGTCAGTTTTTAAAATTATTCATTAAGAACAAATTTTCGTGAGAAATCTATAATGGCTAGTAACAGCAAAAGAAGCTAGTAGAGCAAAAGAAGACGGAGTTCACAAGAAACGGTATTCTTCAGTCTGTAAGAAAGGAGAACTATATGTTGCTATCTACAACGTACGCCTTAAAAAATTCTGATACAAAGAGAAATATACAGTTGGGACTACAGGCGAATAATACGGAGATATTCAAAGTAATCATAAAATTAACAGGAAGGGAGGATTTGTTTTGATACCAACACATGGAAGGAGGTTCAAGAAAATTTTGATCATGTGACCTCTTACTTATGTGGAAAAGATAAAATTATTCCGAATCCAATAATCATAAATAATATGATTATTCATTTCACCACTTCGTACGGCTCAAGAACAATAATGTTGAGTCATCATATCGGGCCGACGAAGGAAAATACGAAGGAATAACAGCCGCGAGGACGGTTTCGGTGCGAACTATAGCACCACCAGCGAAAAGAAAGAAAACATACATTTCATTAATAGTGATGCAAAAAGAAACATTCGAGAGGCTCGAAAACGTCGTGCGTTGCATCGCATATAGATGTACGCAATTAAACACGTTGTTGAACTCCATCATCGACTGCGTCAAATTTGTCATCACTGAAATCAAGCTTAATTTACCAAATCGATATTTGGACGACATAGTGAAGCAGACTCTTTGAAGCAACTAAGAGGACATCGAGAGAAACGTTTGCCGACAATTGACAAATTTTATTTTCTTGGACGCTTATTTTGAAATTCTGTTTCTCAAAATAACCTTACTTCAACTAAAAAAAATTTTAAGAAAAATATTAAAGAACAATCAATCGTTGTAATTGCAAAAATAAATAATGCTTTTATATTAAATTCGCCTTTATTATTTCATGAATCCTCATATAAATTTGGAGCGAATCAATTTGATTTTTGCAGATGTTTTCTGAGTCAGTGTAAAGTAAAAACATGTAATCTCAAAATGAATCAAGGTAGTTATAATCAACGTCGTTATATTTGTCTATAAACTTGTTAGTTTAGGACTGCTCCTATAAATTTCAAACTTTTTATCATCGGTGCATAATTTCGGCAATTTAGCTACGAAATACATCATTAGATATTTTACTGTATTCAAAAGCTTTCGTTCATCTAGTATTTTTTTTTTTTTAAATATCTATACGCCAGTAAATAAATTTGAGCCAGTCATAGACCGTTTTACAAATATTTCTCATAGGAGTAGTTACGTTGAACACTACGTGACAATTGCAGTAATTGCCACTGTAGTTTTGAAAGATTCCAACTGTTCATGTGGAGAAGGACTACACTCATTAAGTTCTCATTGACTCATTAGATCAGTGGGTGTGGTTCATTTCAACCTTCTGAATTTTCCCTCTAAGTTGAGAAGACGGGTTGCTAAACGATTTGTATGGCTGGCAAGGCGCAGTTTATGCGTATCCGCTGCCAACCCCCTTTCTTCAGCAACCATGCGCATTTGAAGGTCATAGTGGATGTCCGATGTACGACAGTACCATGGCGCATTGATGCTATAAGAACTTTGTTTTGGAAGGATTGGATAATTTTAATGTTCGAATTAGCACTGCATCCCCATAATTGAATGCCTTACGTCCAAACAGGCTTAAGGATTTGTTTAGAAAGCAATAGTTTGTTGTGATTCGATAATTTGGAATTCCTTCCAATCATCCACTCCATTGAAGATCGCAGTTTGTTCAACTGCTTCCGCTTTATCTTTATATGCTCTTTCCATCAAAGCTTTGCATTGAGTGTCATGCCAAGGTATTTCGCTGTATTAACATATGCAACTGCCTGTTGGTTAATGGTAACCGGCAGGGGGATCTCCTTTTTTAGTGTAAAATTTATATGCTGTGACTTACTTTCATTTAATTTTATACGCCACTGTTTGGTTCAGTCAACTATTTGATTAATAGATCGTTGTAGTTTTTCCGTGGCTATGACAGTATTGCTACCTGTAGCTAAAATCGCAGTATTATCAGCAAAAGTAGCCAAACGGACCTCCGAATTCACGGGTATATCAGCAATAAATAGTAAATACAAGGTAGGTCCCAGAACGCTGCCCTGCGGAACTTCTGTTCCAATCCTCCGAAAGCCTGACAAGGCCTCTTCATTACGTACTCTAAATATGCGATCATATAGGTATGATTTCAGTAACTCACCATATGATCTAGGGAGCATCTTATCTAATTTAAATTCCAGTCCCTTGTGCCAGACCTTGTCAAATGCCTGGGACACGTCAAGCAGGACCGCAGAGCAGACCCGACCAACCTCCAGCGCCTCTTCAATTTTGTATGTTATACGATGAACCTGATCAATTGTAGAGTGCTTGTTACGGAATCCGAACTGATGTACGGGAACGAGATGATTTGCTTCTATAAGCAGCTTCAGTCTTTTGTTAATTATTTTCTCAAAGACTTTGGCTATAGTTGGCAGTAGTGATATTGGTCTAAAAGAGGTAACCACATTCAGAGGTTTACCCGGTTTCGGGATTGCAATCACTTCGGCTATCTTCCACTGTTTAGGGAAATATCGTAAGCGTATAGACGCATTGAACAAGTGAGTCAGTTTCATAATTCTTCTGAATGGTAATTCCTTTAACATTCCCACGGTAATATATTCAAAGCCTGGGGCCTTTTTTGAGTTTAGATGTTTTATCACGTTTTGAACTTCCTTAGGAGAGTCATGCTTGATAAGAGAATCATCTTTAACCTCAACAATAAGTTGGTTCAGATCTGCAGGAGAATTATCGTATGGTTGGTAAACAGTCTCCAAATAATCAGCATGAAGGTCAGCTTTTTCCTGATTGCTTCTGGCCCAAGTATTATCAGGTTTCTTAATGGGCGGAGCGTTAATAATTAGTCTTCTATTATGTTTGGTTGCTCTCCAAAGGGAGTAGTTGGAGTCCTTTTCTGCTAAGAGTCCCTGGAGGTAACTTGCAATACCTTGATTTTTTATATCATGAAGGAATCTTTTTAATTTTTTATTTAATTTGTTATAAGTGGATTTACGCACGGGATCGCGTGATCTCTGCCAGTCTCTACGCGCCTTTCTTTTTACCTTTATCATTTCCTTGACCTCAATAGAATAACTTGCAGTGTACTTCGCTTTAACAAATACTTGAGAGTTTATTTTACTTGCATGTTGGAGCTGTTCAGTAAACAGCTTAGCCTCATTTTCAACTTGATCAGACGTTTTAAGCAAAGTATTAAGCTTAATATTTTTTTCCAAATAAGCTGAATAATTGCTCCAGTCAACTTTTTTAGTAACTAGTGATGGGTTTTCTTTGCATACTATTGTGTCGCACAGGATTAAGGTAACCGGAGTATGATTGGAACTGAGATCTAGACAGGTCACTACATTTATATAGTTTGTTGACAGTCCATTGGTGACGAAAAAGTCTATCACATCGGGGAGCTTGTTGGTATCAGCTGGCCAATAGCTCGGGCTTCCACTAAATAAGAAGTCACACTTTAGCATTTTACCTGCTTGAAATAATGCTTTACCTTTACTTGAAGAGTATCTACTTCACCAATACGTGTGTTTAGCGTTAAAGTCTCCTCCCACAATGAAAGAGTTTCCGAGAGTTTGGAGAAACTCAATATATTCGTTCTGCTGAATGTTGTGCCTAGGTGGACTATAGACTGCAGAAATTGTGAATTTATATCTTTTGCATTGAACGCTAACCGTAGCTGCTTGTATACTTTCTGTTGCTAGTTTTGGTTCTTCATGGTGTTTTATATTCTCTCGAATTATTATAGCAGCCCCTCCACGAGCTTTATTAGATGGGTGAATAGTATGGTACGTTTTATGTCCGATAATTTTAAAATTAGATTCTTTTGTGAAGTGGGTTTCGGAAATCAAGCATATATCAATCTTCTGGTCATCCAGAAAGATCTCTAGTTCATATTTATGTTTGCTTAGTCCATTTGCATTCCATGGTACAATACAAATTGATCCCGCAATTATTATTACATAATTTTTGCTAATTTAGTATCTATCATGAGAAACTTCTTATTATAAAATTTGTCCCTTAGATCAAGGCGGTTAGTAAGTTTCTCCAGTGCCTCCAAGATTTTTGCAATTTCATTTCCACAATTCATTATAGGGTCCTTCGGGTTACCTTGTGTTACGCAGTCCGCATACGTAGCTATAGTCTTGTTTGACTCCAGTACGGCTAGATCCACCTTAGAGTGCTCCTTCCCTAATTCGGCTTGTCGTTCTTTTACGATTTGCTTAAAACGGCTGCTAGCTTTTCTCTTGCTATTATTAATTTCATTTCTTCGCTTTTGTAGTTCTTTAGCAATAATGCAACCCCGATATTTGGCAGTATGGGCTTCACCACAGTTGACGCAGAGTGGTGGCTGAGAGCTCCTGGGTTTAGGACAAGCCTCTGTAGAGTGATCGCCAGCACATTTGACACATCGTGCTCTTCTGTGACAACTGCTACGAACATGATTATAACTTTGACAGTTCTTACATTTCACGATTCTGGTTGAATTCTTACGAATTGCTTCAATTTTTACGACTTGATAGGCGATAGTCTTAATACTATAAATCCTATCTATTGACTCGGAGTTTTCAAAGATAAGCATGTAGAGTCTTAGCTTGATTTTGTACTTGATCGTCTTATGTTCCACAGTTAGGTCTTTACTAAACTCAGTCTTACGAATATTCACCGCTAAGATAATTTTAAAATCTTTGGCTTTCAGATTTTCTATGATGAATGTAGGTTCAGTAGCCGAGTCAAGACCTCTTGCCATCACCTTAAAGAGACGGGTGTTTTTATCTGCATAAGTGTGCTATTCGATTTGCTGGCCCACTTTTTTCTCCGTGTTCAGCATTTTAGTAAAGTCACTATACTCATCACCATTTAGACAATTAACCTTAGTACTTATCACTAGATGGGAGAGTGGATATTTTACCTTTAAATCTCATATTCCGTAATTTATTCGTAACTTTGTTAATGTCGTTTAGTCCACTAATAAAAATGGGAGGCGGGGAAATTTTCTTACTTAATTTCTTGATAGGTATTTGCACTACCTGCCGTGAGGAGGAATTGGTACTTGGAGGTTTTACTACATTTAATGGCGAGTTAGTAGCCTTCCTTTTCTTACTCTTTCTAGAGTTGATCACCCAATCATATTGTGTTTTTGGGTTTATTTTAGCCTCTTTCTGTGGAGAAATAAATTCCTTCTCATCCGTGTGATAGGATTCGTTATTTTTTCCATCTTAGCAAGACGCTCCTCGAGAGACCTGATTTTATTATGTAGATTTTGGTTCTGTTCCGTAAGGAACACACATTTTTTCCTAAATTCTTCTGCTTCATCTGACAAGTTTCGTTTAACAGCAAACAATGATTGCCCCCCCCCCCCCCCCNNCCCAGAATCTTTAGGGCCGACCTCCTTAGAGGATGGATTGCTCGGGTTACCCGGAATATCACCTGGGATAGTTGCATCCGCGTGTGTTTTCTTCATTGCTGCTGTCTCAGCCAGCAATCCTGGATGACCGATGTTTTTCTGTAAGGATATTCTCCCTTAGCTAAAATACTCCCGTTTTCAGGCGCTGAAGATTCGCATTTCGTCCTACATCTATCTGCTATGACCAAAGTCACATTGCTCGGGGTTTGCGACAAGGACGCTAGATGATAGGGCTTGCTGGTTAACTTGTTGACATATAGTGCGGTTTTTCACGGCTTTTTATAGGTACGCATCTCCCAGCAAGATGTGCACCACCGCAACCTTCCCAGCCATTTGAACCCACATCTAGTATTAAACGAATTTTATAACTTAATAAGATACCACGTTTCTTTATTCCTATTCCCTGCGTTATTTTTCGAGAACATTTGGGAACATTGGAGTACAATCTTTCTTTCATACAATATGTAATACACTTATTACCTTCTGTTCAAGCAGAAGGCTACGAAGACCCGTTATAGAGAATACATTTACCCCTTAAAATTTCAACTCCTCACAGACAATAACGAGAGCTGAATACATAATGGACCAATCACAACGACTTTCCATACTCCAGCGTATAACGAATACTCGAGACTGCTTTTCCCTTATTTAGCGTAAAACGAAAACGCGCGTGCGCACATTCCAACCAGCGTCTCAACATACATGATGAAACGGTGGGTGTCAAGCATCCAATCATTACGATTAACTATGGCTGTCCACGAATTGCTCTAATCATAATGCTTAACTATACTTGCAGCTCCGTAACAGACACCTCTATGTCTCCTTACTCCACCTTCTAACCCTATTTTTCCTTCCAACGTCGCTTATTCATTTCCCCATCAATCGGTATTCAACACGCGTAGTTTCAAGACGTTGGACATTCTCGCAATTGTTATACTTTTAAAGAACAATATATAATAAAGAAATTTAACAAACTAAATAAAATATATAAAAAAGAAATTTAACAAACTAAATAAAAATCTACCCCCCCCCTTCAAATAAGGATGTCCCCCTTTCAATTAAGGATAATCCCCCTTTCAATTAAGGATACGACGCTATAGTTCGTTTCTCTTTGCATCCTTTAATATCCTCAACCCCAGAAATTTCCTTTATATCTCCTCCACATTACCACAAAATATGTCAGACCCCTTCTAATTGTCCTAAACACTTTTACCACTCTAGAACCGTTGGCGCCAGACTTTACTCCCACCACCACTAAAATAAGCCACGCCCTCACTATGGCTGTTCCATACTACTCGCATATTTTTTTATATGTGCCCAGACGGACTTTTAAAAGGCAAAACACTTGTTTGAAAAAATAGGTTTTTTTTCTTTAGGAGCATGTATCGTTAAAAGTATAAGAGAATACAATTTTCTAAACAGAAATCAAATAGTTTTAGGAGTACTTTGTAATGACATAATCAGATATTAGAAAAATGATATGATTATCAACATAACCCCCACCACTCACTACTTCTTTTTATAATTTTAAAATTTTTCGTCTACCAGAAAAAAGTATATTTCTTGTCAAATCGAACCATATATAATAATATAATTTTCCGACTTACAGACTTTGAAAAATAGTTGGAAATATCCCTATGTAACCGTTATGATAGCCGTAGCTGTTGCAACTACAAATTTATTAGT
>NW_014556243.1:0-441 GCF_001313825.1 Dinoponera quadriceps
ATGTATACACGGCTTTTCCACAAAGATTATGAAAAATACCAAGAAATGTTTTTTTTTTACAAAACTGTAACAAAAATAATAATTAAATAAAAAACAAATAATCAATGATATATGTAAAAAAAGTATTAATATTAAAAACAACTTCAAACACACACGTAGAGATATGCACTAATAAATTTGTAGTTGCAACAGCTACGGCTATCATAACGGTTACATGGGGATATTTCCAACTATTTTTCAAAGTCTGTAAGTCGGAAAATCATTTTATTATATATGATTGGATTTGACATATAATATACTTTTTTCTGGTAGACGAAAAATTTTAAAATTATAAAAAAAGTAGTGAGTGTTGGGGATTATGTTGATAATCATATAATTTTCTAATATCTGATTATGTCATTACAAAGTACTCCTAAAACTATTTAATTTCTGTTTAGAAAA
>NW_014556244.1:0-1929 GCF_001313825.1 Dinoponera quadriceps
TACAATCCTATGCACGCGGGATGTTGGATACAAATACCTGTGCAATATCAAACTAAGCATGCAATCGTTAACGTGCGCACGAACGATAACGCGTGTTTCGCGTGGGCGGTGACCGCCGCTTTCTATCCGGTGAATCATCACGCGGAGAGATGCAGCCAATATCCGCATTATTCAACGATATTGAAACTCAATGGCATCGAGTTTCCGATGACCCTGAAACAAATCACGCGATTCGAGCGTCTTAATGAACTGTCCGTTAAGACGCTCGAATCGCGTGATTTGTTTCAGGGTCATCGGAAACTCGATGCCATTGAGTTTCAATATCGTTGAATAATGCGGATATTGGCTGCATCTCTCCGCGTGATGATTCACCGGATAGAAAGCGGCGGTCACCGCCCACGCGAAACACGCGTTATCGTTCGTGCGCACGTTAACGATTGCATGCTTAGTTTGATATTGCACAGGTATTTGTATCCAACATCCCGCGTGCATAGGATTGTATTTGTTAATGTTCACAAGCAGATTCAGAATGCGCGNCATATCTTTCTTCCTCTTCTTCTTTATCAATTTTTTCTTTTTTTATTTTTCTTTTTACAGATGTCTTAATTACTTCTATACGCGTGACAAACTGATTGCTCACAGCGTCGACTGCGGCGTCATGAACGATTGCGCCATCATATTGCCCGACAACGAGAACAAATGGCTCTCTCATCGCAATTACGATAGAAAGGAACGCCTGCCATTGGTTATCTATGCGGATATGGAATGCATATTGGAAAAAAGAGAACAACGAAGAGGTCCCCGTTGTTAACAGCGGCTCTTACGCGTATCAACATCACAAAGCGTTCAGCGTGGGCTATTATTTGTGCTGCGCGCTCGACGATGACTACGACAAACTTACTTCCGGTTATCACTTTCGTCGCGGAGACGATTGCATCTCTTGGTTCGTCGACGAACTCGGCGCCATTGCGGAGCGCGCGTACGCGTTACTGTCCGCAAACATAAAACCTATGAAGAAACTAACCCCGACGGAGGAACGCGATTTCGCCAGCGTCGATGCGCGCTGCCACATATGCGGAGGACCATTCGAATCGGACGACACCCGAGTGCGCGATCACTGTCATCTAACGGGTCGTTACCGAGGTTTCGCGCACTCATGCTGCAATCTCAATTATCGCAATTCGCACATCATCCCCGTGTTCTTTCACAATTTATCGAGTTACGATGCACATTTCATAATCGAGCGAATAGCCAACTTGTTCGAGGGCAGCGTCGATCTGCTGCCGATCAACAAGGAAAGGTATCTGTCCTTCACAAAAAACATCAAGTGGAAACAGCGAGTGAAACTACGTTTCGTAGATTCGTTCCGATTTCTCAGCACGAGCCTCAATAAACTGGCCTCGTTTCTCGACGAGGATAAACTACGCGCGACGCGATAGACGTTCTCGCATCTGACTGCGAGTGATTTCGCGCTGCTCACGCGCAAGGGTGTGTTTCCGTACGAATACATCGACAGTGCCGCGCGATTAACGGAAATCGAATTACCGTCACGCCACGCTTTCTACAGTTCGTTGAGCGACGAAATCGTCAGCGAGGCCGACTACGAACACGCCGAGACCGTGTGGAGACGATTCGACGTGCGGAATCTCGGCGAATACAGCGATCTGTATTTGAAAACGGACGTGATGCTGCTGGCCGATATCTTCGAGAACTTTCGCGACGTGTGCGCCGACAGTTACGGCTTAGACTCAGCGCATTATTACACCCTGCCGGGCTACACGTGGGACGCCAAGCTGAAACACACCAATGTGTGACTCGAATTACTGACCGACATCGATATGGTGCTGTTCATAGAGCGCGGTATACGCGGCGGATTTAGCCAATGCTCGAACAGATACGCGCGCGCCAACAATCAATATATGTCGGATA
>NW_014556245.1:0-4315 GCF_001313825.1 Dinoponera quadriceps
GTTTGGTCCGCCAGATACAAATAACTCGATGTAGCTACCGTTGCCGTAACTCTCGAGCTCATTTGTCATGTCGCCTAAAAAATTATCTGTACGCGGCTCGTATACATTAGAGTTATCGGATGATAAGTAAATACAGGAATCGGTGTCATAATGTAGCACATGTCGGTCTAACTTTTCTAAATATGAATATAATTTTAATCTCGCCTGTGCCACTGTAAAAACAACTATATCAACGTTAGTTAACAACGAAGACAAAGCAGCCTTTTCTCTCAACCGCCATGAAACATATATTACTTCGTCGTTTACGGGTAATATGTTTATTATCTTATGTTCCGGACTCGTGAATAGAGTCAAGAAACTCTGACGTGTTCTAACAACCTCGGTATTCGGGAGGTTGAATTGTTGACCGAATTTACCCCAAAAAGAATTGAGCTTCACGACCAAGCANGGATTCAGGGCAATATTATGCTTATTGAGAACAATACCCTCGACTTTTTCATAATCGCACAGATATCGTTCCTTTGCGTTTTCGTCATCTCTACATTTTCTCGGCCATCCACTGGCCTCTTGCTTTAACTGCAAGAATGTATTGATATACTCGGTAAACAATCCTCCCTGCCGTGTAGACTAGTTGTATGAATGGTTTTATAATGCTATATCTCGCTCACGAATGTGACGAGATAACCCTTCTCAATAGCCATGCGTAGTTCACGAGACACCTATGTACTATTGAATTCTCGTTCGCAGGGGTTGTCATGTGTACACTCGGCCTGAGAAAGTATTTCACAACATGTGCGACACAGCACAAATATTAATTTTCCACACGTGCGAAAAGGAAGTAGTGGATGAAAAATATTTTGTGTGGTAGAACTTTACAACGTACGAACCTCTCAACATAATCAAAGTTAAAACCAGGAGCTTTGCCAATCAGGTCAGAGCATTCCTCACCAACGTAATTGTCGGGATGTCCGAATGGAAAAATCCCAGTTTTTGATACGTACGGGTAAGAAGAGCACACATCTACGTATCATATCTTCTCGGTACCTGTTACCTCATAGCGTGTTACGAAATTGCCTGTGTGACTACCGTAGAAACCGTCACGAGGATCGAGCTTTGGGAATTCCAAAATCGAATGAATTTTTTCAAGAAATTTACGCATTTTGTGATTTTCATGAAATTTGTAATCAAAACCGAATTCCCACTTTTCTGTCTCAGAATATCCCTGTTTTCTAAGTCGCTATGTCGTAATGAATGTTCGCTCATAACGCGAGTCTATCGTGTCTTCGATAAGCGTAGTCGAGAGCGGTCTATCTCGGTTTAAAAGAAAACATTTGGGGCAACCGTGCCTGAAACGTCAAACAAATTGAAATACATGTCGCCTAANAAAATAGACAATATTCCTAACCTTTCCCCGCGTGAATTAATACCTGTCCAAGTTCACGTTTCAACCACGATGACCACTGTAGAGCCTTGTGCGATTGTCTGTTGACTAATTTATACTCTCATGCAGGTATGAAGCCTAGTTCTTTCTCACGCAAAAAGTTCTTACGAAAAACACTCATGCATTTTAAAGCGATAGTCGTGCATTCCTCAAATAGACACATGTTTCCTCGATCTAAGGACATGTTTCGATAGGCGATACACGGTCGCCAAAATATATTTAAGTCGTTGCAAAAATAGTGTACTATCTTCGGCTGAAAATCAAATATCGTGTTTTAGAGTCGTATTTCCGAATACCATGCAATAAACCGTTCGTGTTGGTCCAATTTCAACGTATCGGAGAAATAATATTTTACGTCAAATAGTGGTCCGACATAAGTCTTGTTTTTGAAGGTATTAAATAAATGTGGAAATATACTCTCGTCTGAGATATCTTTCAGTCCGAAGGCTTTCGGAAGCATGGACAATCGCATGGCATATAATTGATGCTACCGACAAATTTAGCTCTTACGACCGTTAGCAATATTATTAAATTGGCAAGGATGAAATTTGTAGTTAATAATANATTTAGCTCGTACGACCGTTAGCAATATTATTAAATTGGCAAGGATAAAATTTGTACTTAATAATATTGCCAAATGTAACAGTTTGTGATTTGACATTGGCTTAATATACGAGGTCTGTTCAAAAAGTATCGCGAATTTTGAATTTCCGCGGGATACGTATATTCGATTTTCGATTTTTTTGTGGCGTTATGTTGGTACTCATGTCCATCATTTATGCCGACAAGTTCGGCCATTTTGAATATTCAGTTTATCTTTGACAGCTGTTTTGCTTGGATGTGTTTTAGCTCGTCTTCGATTTTTGTCTATTCCAAAAAATGCATCAAAAAATCTAACAAAATTAAATGCGCGAACGCATTCCGAATGTTGGCTGTGGCATATGGTGAAGCTACCTTGGACCAAAGCAACGTTTATCGGTGGTACAAAATGTTCTCAGAGGGCCGAGAAGATGTGAACAACAAAGAGCGTGCCGGACGCACAAACACGTCAACAACAGACGAAAACATTGATGATGTGAAGAAAATAGAATTGGCCAATCGTCGAATCACCGTTAGAAAAGTTGCTGAGGACCTAAACATATCGATTGGCTGGTGCCATTCGATTTTTACTAGTGATTTGGGCATGAGACGGGTCGCCGCGAAATTCGTACCAACGCCCCTGCTCACACATCGTTGCTTGTGCGCGAATTTTTGGCCAAAAACAACACCCTAATGATGCCGCAGCCACTGTATTCCCCAGACCTGGCCCCCTGTGACTTTTTCTTGTTCCCGAAACTGAAGAGGCACTTGAAAGGACGACGCTACGCTACGATTGAGGAGATAAAGACGACATCGAAGGAGGAGCTGAACAAGTTCACAAAAAATGATTTTTTGAAGTGCTTCGAGAATTGGAAAAAACGTTGGCACAAGTGTATAACATCTGATGGGGATTACTTTGAAGGAGACAAAATAGATATTAATGAATAAATAAATAATTTAAAAAAAAACACAAAATTCGTGATACGTTTTGAACAGATCTCGTATGTCAAAGTTTATAAACGGGGTCACGGCTCCGTATTATCAAACGTTGCTATGCAGAAATGCAACCTGGCATTCCTGCAATAGAGATATCGAAATCAGGATAGTTAGCGTCTTCATTTAGATGACGCTGACACATCAACTCCGTCCCCTTCGATTAAATCATAGGACGAGGATAAAAGGAGACGTAAGACTGGTGCGGGTGCCACTCACAATCTCAACTCTCTGATACCGACACGCTGTCGGACACGTGCGCGATATTGTAACGTGCGACTCAAATTCTCGCACACCGACGCGCTGTCGGACGCGTATGTAAAAGTGTATCGGGCAATTAAGAAATAAACGACCAGTTCCGTTTTAATCATCAAAAACAAGCACTTTATTAATTATCTCGCTTTGCCACCTCCTCCCGCTCTATCGAGCTGTAACGGGGCAACCGCACATTTCCTGCGACGTTTCGGCTCCGCAACACCGAGGAATAAAGTCAACTTCCCGCGAGTAACGCGGAAAACGAAACAAATCAAAAACCGAAAGTTGAGCGCCGGACGCTTTGAGCGTCACCGAAACTACAAGCGCCTGCGGGAATTTTGTTTTGTATTGTTTTCGATGAGCACGACAAGTTCAACAGTTCGAATGGAGAGGAGCGGGGTCAAAAATTTTTCGGGCGATAGATCGCACATATTCGAGCAAGAAAGACAGACACGATAACAATTAAGGTAAAGGCGCAGGAATACACAATATGTCAACAAGAACAAAAAAAGTAACATTTATTGAACACGGAAATATCGTTATCAAAAAAAGAAAAAAGAAAAAGACGAAAGGAAATTATAATTTCCTCGACGCTATAGTTTCGGGGGAACGTCGTCCGAGCGGTCGTTCTCATCTGAGAATTTAAATAAATTCGTAATCGCTAACGTCGAGAAAGCGAACAATATCAGAAGCGCGAATTAAGGAAGGAGGAGGCAACATCAATCTCAAAGAGCGCCATAACGACGGTCGCTTTTACGCTAACACGAGAATAGTAATAATTACTTTTCACACGCGACAATACAAGATGTGCGCAATAACACAATCTTCTTTACTCGCACGCCCCGACAAGGTTGACGACTGGCGTACCGTCGGACGCGAGTATCTAAACGCTAATGATTTTGAGCGCAAATCATGGCCCATTCGAAATCTACTACATCCTTAACGCACGTGGCGCCAAACGATAAGACGCGAGAATGCTAATACGAAAGTATATAAGAACGAAGACACAACACTACACGAGAATGCGAAAGACACCTAATACGCGAC
>NW_014556246.1:0-1569 GCF_001313825.1 Dinoponera quadriceps
AACTTAATCACCAAGATAACACGACGGAAATTAAAGCTATTATCTTAGTACTTTGTATCAAAAACCAACACACATACTGCTCCTTTTATTCCCCTGAACCATGTAGCCAGAATATATTTCCATTCTCCACCTACTCCATTTTCCCGGATGGGTCGGCGATATCCTCAGAGTCTATCACCTCCCGTACTTTTTTTTTATCAACTTCCTCTTTATATAAAAACCCCTTTTTATAATAACACCTCTCCTCTGACGAAGTCGAATAGGGCCCTGCAGCGGTCGGTACCCGCCTATNACCCTGCAGCGGTCGATATCCGCCTATCGCGTTCACTTACATCTAAAAGGGGTAATATAGGGAAAAGGTAAGAGTGTGGATATTAAGTTAAAAAATCTTTTACGATCAAAAATAGTTTATTATTATTTATCAAGAGCATAATGTACAATGTCTTTCAAGGCGCACGCCAATAGCTCACAGTCGACAAGAGAATCGCTGTCGAAATCACCACTTTCGCGTATTACTTTAGCGGCGTAACACCTGTCAACAGTTTTGGACTCGTACCATACGCCAATAATATCATTTTGTTGCAAAAAGCTTACAAATTTTTGGAACTTTTTATTAACAAGATGCGTATTTTCGTATAACCATGAGTACATATGATCAATACACTGCTCAAGATTGAATAAGATATCCAATGTTTCTGGTTTTAAATACATTGACTTTTTGAACAACGTAAGCTTTACAATGGTATAACCATGCATCATACGACATTCCACCGCCAAATCTCGAATCCATAATGGCAAGGAATAAGATGACACCACATGTCGCTCGATGTGTGCCCATCTATGTATACGCCCCTTTCAGATTTCATTTGGTAATATCAAATGATTGCNTAATATCATTTTGTTGCAAAAAGCTTACAAATTTTTGGAACTTTTTATTAACAAGATGCGTATTTTCGTATAACCATGAGTACATATGATCAATACACTGCTCAAGATTGAATAAGATATCCAATGTTTCTGGTTTTAAATACATTGACTTTTTGAACAACGTAAGCTTTATAATGGTATCACCATGCATCATACGACATTCCACCGCCAAATCTCGAATCCATAATGGCGAGGAATGAAATGACACCACATGTCGCTCGATGTGTGTCCATCTATGTATAATCCCCTTTCAGATTTCATTTGGTAATATCAATGATTGCATCGATTATCACCAAGAACAATTTCCACGTAGCATGCAGGTCCTACACTGATTCCAATTTCTAAGTATTTATATGACGTAGATGTTAGCATGTATCTCCTCCCTAAGATACGAGCAGGAATACGTGGTTTTTCAGTAGAAACGCCGTAAAAAAAAAAAAAAAATAAGAGAAGTTTTTGTTAAATATTCAAATCTCGCAAAGAGAGAGATTATATTGCATATAAATTGAGAATAATACTAACCTTTCACACTTTTTCTTGCATTGTGAAGCCTGTTTATCCTCTTCAATAGGCAAGTAATAATTTGCACGTTTGGTCTTAACTTCCGCACCAATGGTATACATCTCGAACTATATGTAAAAA
>NW_014556247.1:0-220 GCF_001313825.1 Dinoponera quadriceps
CTCTTTTGCTGCGTCCGTCAAAGAGCGGTTCGCGCGTTGTATTCGAGCAGCCTCCGTCTCTAAGCAAAAGTTGTAGGATTGTGGTCCAATGTTCATGTCCATCACTTTCATTATTCTTAAAACGTTTATCAGTCCATCATTAAAATTACAAACAGCAATGTCACTTGCTATTTGTAATATTTTCTTTCCGCTTGAATAATTTTTAGGAGCCAAGTGCCAG
>NW_014556247.1:469-1036 GCF_001313825.1 Dinoponera quadriceps
GGCCAAGCCATAATAAATTGTTAACTGATCAATTAATTTCATAGTTAATTTTCCTTTTCCTCCAAGATTTTTTGTTTTTTTTCTCAAATTTCTCAACCAAGTGCCCATTCGTTTTTGTACATGATCAATACATTCTTTTTTTGACAATTCAAAATTTTCATACGGTTTTGCATCCAATATCCCCTTGAAAGTTTTACTGTCACCATCACCTATATAATTTGCGTATTTAAGTCCGTGTAAAGCTTCGGAACGTTGAAACATCTCGATGACAGCATCTACTTCCATTTTACCCGATGAGCCTTCATTGTTCGACTGACATTGATCGGCATGAGTTTCGAGCCATTCTTCATACTCAGCAGTATCTAATTTATTTTTCCAGTGCTCGCAAGCTTTACAGTATTTCGATTTCACTTCAATGTCAACGATTTTCCCTGTGAACCATCCGATCAATGATGTGATCCCGAAAAGAGACGAAAATCCTCGTGTCCTCCAGGAACCATCATCAGATACAGTTATTCCTGTATGCAATCCATTTTCTTCACTTTTCTTCTTCTCATCTTCTGCTGC
>NW_014556248.1:0-8030 GCF_001313825.1 Dinoponera quadriceps
TTTCTTCCAATTAAAGCAAAAAACTAAAACCTCCCGCAAATGCTGCTTAATTATCACAAAATTTGACATATTCAACACAGTAAAAAACAGGGGTTTGTATGAAACTCAAAGCGATATAAACTGAATATTATTGACAGATGTCTAACCTCTCTGAAACCACCGAAATCAGCTATTACTATGAAACATTCATAACAGCCAGAGCCATCTTTTGAAAACGGACCGAACTAATTTGTACTCCCAATAATATGCATGGTTTAAATGCGGATATACAAGATGCGACAGATAAATTCGGATATAATAAACAATGTATTTAACAAATGTTTATTGGTCAAACGTATGAAATTATATAAAAATTTTTATCGTGTCACTTGTGGAACCGTTATAGACAAAAATTATTTTATGTAACCACCGTTTGCCACAATTACTTCCTCGATCCTGAGCCTAAAGCAATTGCTCGCTCTTTGCGACGCCAGCTTTTCCATATTGAAGAATGCTGCTTCAATAGCAGCCAGGAAAGTTGCCACATTAGGATGTCTCGACTTGTTAGTGACTCTTTCATTCATACCCCACATGTATTAGGTTGGTGCAAATGAAATGGCCGTTTATAATATAAAGTTGAAACTCGTATTTTTCAAATTTGAATCTTACATAACTAATCAATATAGCTTCCATCTACTTCAATACACTTCTTCCAACGTGATCCAAATGCATCAATGCACTTCCTAAACAAATCTAGAGAGCGTGAATCCATAAACTCTTTAAATGCATTTTTCACATTTCTTTCTTCATTGAAATTTTTGCCTGCCAAAAACGCATCCAGATGCTTGAAAAGATGATAACCTGTTGGTGATATGTCTAGAAAATAGGGAGGGTGAAGGAATACTTCAATGCTCACTCGGCGAGTTTTTGAACGGTTTGTTTTGCAATGTGTGGTTTAGCGATATCGTGCAACAGCAACATGCCGTGTCTATTAACCAATGCTGGCTGTTGAGCGCACAATTTTTAGTGCATGATGGCAATTTCCTGACAGTACTTATCAGAATTTATAACCTCACCTTATTTGGTAAATGAATAATGAACGATACCTTTGCTAGACCACCATACAGACACCATCATTTTCTTGGGGTGAAGATTCGATTTTGGAATGTATTTTGGAGCCTCATTCGCATCTAACCACTGCGCATAACGTCGATGGTTGTCGTATAAAATCCATTTTTCATCACAAATCACAATCTTGTGTAAAATTCCATCTGTATTCTGTCCCAACTACAAAGAAATGCAGATCTCCAAATGTCTCAATTTGTCTCTCTCTATGATTTCATGTGGGACTATGATTAAATGGGTCCATTTATCCAACTTTTTTACTTTTCTTAACTTGTTTAAATATCGGACGGCAGTTGAATAATTAACTTCGAATCTTTTGACAATCTTTCAGACTGTTAACCTTGGATGTGTTTCAACCATCTCCTTCAAAACAAAGTCATCAATGACGGAAGGTGCGTGTCCGCGAAACAAATTGTCGAGGTTTGTGTCTCCAGAATGAAATTTTTCAAATCAACGTCTCGTCGTTCTTTCATTTACAGTACCTTCATCAAATGCAGTATGAATGTTACGTGTTGCCTCGGCTGCAGTATGGCCAAGTTTGAACTCGTATAATTAAATTATACAAATTTCTCTATTTTCCATCACAGAGTTAATGCAAACTTCTATAACTAACAGTACAATATAGAAATAAAGTTATGTGCGCTAAATCACATGTAGATCATGTACTTTTCACACAGTATATATACACCGTCCTCTGTATGAAAAAAAAAGTAATCTATAGGGGTGGGAAATTCCAAACACTGAAAACGGACATTTCATTTGCACCAACCTAATAAAAGTCCAACGAATTAAATTTGGACAATTCAGAGGACAAATTCTTTGCTCCAAAACATGTCAACGTCGTCTGACAGCCAGTTTTGGGCCAAATGACTCCTGTGAGTTGGTGCGCCTCCCAGTTGGAAGATATACGAGGTCTGTTAAAAAAGTATCGCGAATTTTGAATTTCCGCGGGTTACATATATTCGATTTTCGATTTTTTTGTGGCGTTATGTTGGTACTCACGTCCCTCACTTATGCCGACAAGTTCGGCCATTTTGAATATTCAGTTTATCTTTGACAGCTGTTTTGCTTGGACGTGTTTTGGCTCGTCTTCGATTTTTGCTCTGAGGGGAGCTGTTGGACTCTGTCCGCGACGACCCAAATTTGCTCCAAAAGATCATAACTGGTGACGAATCATGGGTTTATGGTTATGACGTGGAAACCAAAGCTCAATCATCCCAATGAAAGCTGCCGCACGAGCCAAGACCGAAAAAAGCGCGCCAAGTTCGGTCGAATGTGAAGGTTTTGCTTTTCTTCGATTGCAGGGGCGTGATGCATCATGAGTTCTTGCCACAGGGTAGAACGGTCAATAAGGAATATTACCTGCGAGTTATGCGCAATTTGCGCGGAGCAATCCGCCAGAAACGCCCGGATTTGTGGAAGAACAAAAATTGGCTTTTGCACCATGATAACGCCCCTGCTCACACATCGTTGCTTATGCGCGAATTTTTGGCCAAAAACAACACACTAATGATGCCGTAGCCACCGTATTCCCCAGACCTGGCCCCCTGTGACTTTTTCTTGTTCCCGAAACTGAAGAGGCACATGAAAGGACGACGCTACGCTACGATTGAGGAGATAACGACGGCATCGAAGGAGGAGCNGAGATAAAGACGGCATCGAAGGAGGAGCTGAACAAGATCACAAAAAATGATTTTTTGAAGTGCTTCGAGGATTGGAAAAAACGTTGGCACAAGTTTATAATATCTGATGGGGATTACTTTAAAGTGGACAAAATAGATATTCATGAATAAATAAATAATTTTTAAAAAAACACAAAATTCGCGATACTTTTTGAACAGACCTCGTATATACCCTATGATACGGGAGACACTCCTCCCTCCGATGAAGTTAAGCGACTGGTCACAAATGCGAAGGTGAATGGGTTCGAATTACTCATGGGTTTTGATGCAAACTCACACCATTTGGTTTGGGGTAACACAGATAACAACTGGAGAGGTGAAAGCCTGCTCAGCTATGTTGTAAGCAGCGGACTGTACATTCTCAATAGGAGCAGCGAACCTACCTTCACGGACTCCTGAAGACTGGATATAATAGACATAACCTTATGTTCGAGCGGACTTCTGGACATGGTAAAAGACTGGACGGTATTACACGAACCTTCTGGGTCGGATCACTGACAGATAAGTTATGTTCTACGACAAGTGGTAAGACACTGACCTGGACAAGACCTACAAAGACCTGGACTAGAAACCCCAGGGACACTCATTGCAAAGGATACAGGGCTAACCTTAAAGGTCGGATCTTTGGGGCATCAATGAGATTTCATAGCGTAAAAGAGCTGGAACTGGCAGCGAAAGTCAGCGACGCCATAAACAGCTTTTTGAACTAAACTGCCGACTAAGGCAAAGAAACCCAACAGCCCAGACCCCATGGTGGAACAGAGAGCTAGGTAAGCTCAGGACTGTGACTAGAAGAAGCTTCAACAAAGCGAGGAAGCTAAAAACCAGAGAGGCATGGGAGAATTTCAAGGAATTTTAACGACTCTACAAAAAAGCGATTACAAAAGTAAAAAAAATAATAGCTGGAAAAGTTACCGTGAAGATATCGAGAGCTTATCAGAGGCGTCGAGACTGCACAGGATACTCAGTGCAGAAAAGAATACCTGCTGGGGTTGTTTTTAAAGCTATCAAATGGTACATACACGAGAACGCAGGAAGAGTCCCTAATTCATCTCACGGAAAGTTACGTTTCTGGCTTTAAAAGCACCACGGCAAAAAATACTCAGGCAGTTAGAAAAAGACCAAAAATGTGGGACCTTGCCGCGAAAATTGTATAGCCGATAGGTATGGAAAGGTCTTGATAGCCTTTCGAATCCTACAAAGCGCCTGGCCCGGACGGCATCTATCCTGCTACTTCAAAAAGGCCTCCAAGAACTCTTGGGCCCCATAATAAAAATCTTTAAGGCAAACATAGCCTTAGGACAGGCCTTATTCTTAAAGCCAGGGCAGACACGAAAGTGATATTTATACTCAAACCAGGTCGAAACGTTCATGTCCTCGCCAAGGACTTTAGACCCATCAGTCTTATCTCTTTCATTTTGAAAACACTAGAGAGAATAATAGAGAGATACCTGAAATCAGCTCCGCTAATGGCGAAACTACTTGTGAACTCCCAGTATGCCTACAGGGAGGGCAGGTTCACAAAAATCGCCCTACATCACCTAGTGAGTGCGGTGGAGACCTAGCTGGCGGCCACAGGATATGCCTTGGGACCTTTCTTGAATATTGTGAGAGCTTTCGATAGCACCTCAATCAGGGCGGTGAGAGAAGCCATAATCAACCACGGTGTACCAGAGGCACTGATCTAATTAATAGAAAACATGCTGATCACCAGGAATCTGATAGTCCAGTGTGAGGAAAAGATACTAGAAGGCAGACTAACCCGTGACTATCCGCAGGATGGGGTGTTGTCCCCCATCCTGTGGTGCCCGATGTTCAATGAACTCCTAGTCAGACTAGAAGAGGAAGGTTTCCATGTATATGGCTACGCAGATGACGTAGCAATGGCGGTCAGGGGAAGCTTCCTGAAAACTTTCAGAGAATGAATGGTGACAGCTCTGAGAATCATTGAAAACTGGTGCACAAAGAAGGGTCTAATCATCAACCCATCTGAGATCAACATTATGATCTTTACCAGAAAGTACAAACCAGAAACCATAAAGACTATAAAGCTATGGGGAACGGAACTAGAATTTACAAACTGTGTAAAATAGGGGTGTAGACTTGTAGGATAGGGTATAGGGGTGTAGAGTTGAGTAGACTTGGGGTCCTAATCGATCCTACACTAAACTGGAAACTGCACCTCCTTGAAAAAAGAAAGAAACGCTATACATCCATGTGGACATGTAGAAGAGTCATGGTAAAATCCTAGGGCCTAAAGCCGAAGGGAGCGCTATGGCTAAACAAAACGGTATTATTACCGAGACTAACTTATGATTCTGTAGTATGGTGGCCAAGAGTGGACAAAGTGGAGGCAAGGAACCTACAGAAAAGACTACAGAGTGGTTACCTGAAGGCTACCATGAGAACCACACCAACAGAGGCACTGGAGGTAGCCCTCTGTATACATCCACTGGATCTGACTATCTACGGAGCAGCAACTAACACAGTTTACAGGCTGAAATGCCAAGGTGAATGGAGGGATAACAGAATGGGACATACTATGCTCAAGTAGCTATATTCTCATCCATTTATGGCAAAACAAGACAGAACCCATAGAATGCAAATCTCCAAGGGGTTCAATACATGCACACCAACGAGGAAAGACTGGCGACACCAGAAAAAATGAAAAACCAAAACACCAGCTACTGGTTTACAGATGGCTCGAGGTTGAACAATTGATTCAGGGCTGTACGGACTAGGCGAAGAATAGGGAAGGGAAAGTATCTCCCTGAGCGGCCTGGCCACCGCGTTCCAAGTCAAGATTATGGCCATTTTAAGATGTGCCGAAATTCTCATCTTAAGAGAGATTGAAAACAAAAAAATCACGATTTGCACTGATAGCAAAGCAGCTATATTGGCGCTAGTCAAGACCACCACGGAATCGTCCTTGGTATGGGACTGTATGATTCCGCTCGAAAAGCTTAGCAAAGCCAAAGTTACCCTCATGTGGGTGCCTGGGCATGAAAGCAACAAAGTGGCAGACTGCCTAGCGAAGAGGGGCTCTGAAGGTGACCTCATACAGCGAACGGTTGGTCTATCCTTTGTCGTAGGTAAGGCCATCATCAAGAACAGGTTGGACATAAAACACTGCTTAAGATGGGGAAAAGCAGAGAATTGCCAACGATCGAGGCTGATGATGAGAAAGCCTTCCATGAAAAGGGCGGAAAAGCTAATATCAATGAGCAAGAAAAGGCTGAGGACCACAATTGGATTGCAGAATGAATATGTGGCCTTAAAAGCCTACCTGCTCAATATAAAAATTACAGAGGATTATATCTGTCGCTTCTGTGGAAATAGCGGGGAGGACAGTATTCATATACTATGCCACTGCCTCGCACTAGCCTGTAAAATACACAAAGTGTGGGGGAGGGCGTTTATAGAGCCCAATAACATCCAACAAGTAAAAATAAAGGAACTAATTTACCTAACCTCCGATCGAAAGTTAGGGTTGCGGCCTTAAAATAAAGAGCGGGGTGTTATATTGGAACGGTAATTCTACATAACCTTAGGATCTGCTTATAGATTGCCCGCTAAAATACTACTACTACTACCACTACTACTACTACTACTATTACTTGGACACGATAATGTCATCAAGCCGTTTTTGGAACTTATCTACTGATTGAAAATGAGTATCGGACAAAGCATGTTGCATCAACAGGAACAAGTGATAATCGTCTAGTGAATACGTTGGATGCTGCATGACGTCCCAGCCAAATTTCATTATGATGTTTTTTTGTCTTGGAAACAGTGTATGGCCTGACATTGTCATTTTCATATGACATCTTTCTTTGCCAGTATACATGCGTTTCTGTTCCAGTTCCTGATTCAAGCGGATTAATTGGCGTTGGTAGCAGTCCGCAGTAATTTTTTTACTCTGTTTTTGCAACAGCTCATAATAGAGCATGCCCTTGATATCCTACCAAATGCAGAGCAGAATATTCTTTCCGAAGTGATTGGGCTTTGCGACCGATGTTGATGGTTCGCCGGGATTTACCCATAACTTCCTGAGTTTCGGATTGTCATAGAGTATCCATTTCTCATCGGCCATATCGATTTTCCACAAGAAAGACTTTCGATGCTGCTTATTGAAAAGAGAAAGATACGCTGTCACTCGCTGATTTTTGTGGGCTCCAGTGAGTTCATGCGGAACCCATTTTCCTTCTTTTTGGATCATATCCGTCTCTTGCAAGTATTTGAGAACGGTTTGCTGTGTTACTCCCAACTGCTCTGCAAGTTTTTTTGCGTTTGTGCCATATTCGCAACGAGTAGTTGTTCCAAATTATCGTAGTATTTTCGAGGGCCTCCAGGACGTTGTTTGTCAATCAGACTGAAATCATCGCTTTTAAACCGTTTAACCCGTTTCGGGCCAAATGGCATAATTTGGACGTTCAAGTTTGAATAAATACCCAACAATGAAATCAAGCCAAAAATTTTTTTAAATTACTGTACCCTATGTTATTGAGGGTGCTCTTTCAAATGGTGATAGTTAGAAATTAAAAAAAAATGTTTAAGCATGGAAAAATCCAAAATAAAAAAAGAAACGTGTTTTATCGATCCGATTTCTTGTTAAAAACGATTTTTCAACCTCTGTACATTTTTTTATACTTCTCAAACTGGTTTAGATGGTGGAATAATGGTCTAAAATTTGATTTGGTACGGTCATATGTGCCTTGAAAATTTTTTGGTGAAGCAAAATGGCGGCCTAAGTGAGAAATTGTTTTTCAATTTGACGAATTTTTTTCTAGAAAACTATAAACTTTGACGAAAAATTCCTAAGAACAAAAATGTCTTGGAATAAGTCAAAGAACGCTCTCAAATTTTTCCAAAATTTTCTATAATAATTTTTTGATTTTTTGAAAATCCGAAAAATGTACTGCTTCAAACTTTGAGAAAAGAATAACTCAAATATTTCAATGAGTGTGGAAGTTTGAATTTTTAGTTTTACACTACTAGGCAAGAGAAGTTCATTTATATCGTCGATACATAGTTTTTCTCCCTCGTTTCACTCGTACACGTGATCAGGCTCTAGTAATTTCTGCGTTTGAGAGTAATTTTTTAAAACTTTTCTATAACTTATTTTCATTTTGTTTTTATCATCAGAATTATGGCTTGAAGATTGAACATTCATCTCATCGTCTGTGTCAGAATATTCAGGATTCGGTAAAATCACGTGATCTTCGTTATCACTATCAATCTCAA
>NW_014556248.1:8119-8393 GCF_001313825.1 Dinoponera quadriceps
AAGAAAATACAGTAAATTGCACTTTTATACTTGCTCTTGTTTGTATGGATTACATTTAAAGTTAAACGATAATGATCTTATTTTTATTATAGTTTGAAAAAATTATTCATCTAAATGTTACTGTAAAATAAACTTAGATATAAACTGTATAACGAAAAGAATAGTATAATAACTTGCAAAAGCTACTATTTATTAAACAGCATAGTACTTGGCAATAATCAGTGGGCTATCGACTCTATAAAAGTCTCCACGATCATATACAAATAATTTTAAA
>NW_014556248.1:8518-10242 GCF_001313825.1 Dinoponera quadriceps
CAGTTGATAATCACATAAGATTAAATATTTGAAGGTATTCAATTATATAAATTATAATTTGTTCTTTACAACCATACAAGTAATAGTAGTTAATATGTGTACAGGATTATATTAGAATATTTGCAAAAAATATATAAATATTTATGTATGCATATCAAGCAAAAACTATTGTTTAGGCTAGATTTTGAAGCTAGATTTTTTTTCTAGAATTGTATGAACTTTAGCAAAAAATTCCTCAGAACAAAAGTCTTAAAATTAGGCAAGGAATCCTCTCAAATTTTTTCAGAATTTTTTGCGACACTTTTGGAAAATTGGATTTTCCGGATTTTCAGAAAATCAAAAAATTGTTATAGAAAATTTTGGGAAAATTTGAGAGTGTTCCTTGACTCATTCCAAAACATTTTTATTTTAAGGAATTTTCCGCCAAAGTCTATTGTATACACTATATATAAATATTTATATATTTTTTGCAAATATTCAAATATAATCATGTACACATATTAAATACTATTACTTGTATTTTTGTAAAGAACAAATTATAATTTATGTAATTGAATACGTTCAAATATTTTATCTTATGTGATTATCAACTGACTTGTCTTAAAATGTATATATATATANAAAATTTTGAGAGTGTTCCTTAATTCATTCCAAGACATTTTTGTTCTTAGAAATTTTTCGCCAAAGATTATAGATTTCTAGAAAAAAATTCGTCAAGTTGAAAAACACAATTTCTCACTTAGGCCGCCATTTTGCTTCAGTAAAAAATTTTCAAGGCACATCTGACGATACAAAATCAAATTTTAGACCATTATTCCACCATCTAAACCAGTTTGAGAAGTATAAAAAAATGTACAGAGGTCGAAAAATCGTTTTTAACATGATAACGGATCGAAAAAACACGTTTCTTTTTTTTATTTTCGATTTTTCCATGCTTAGAAATGTTTTTTTTATTTCTAACTATCACCATTCGAAAGCGCACCCTCAAAAACATAGGGTACAGTGATTTTAAAAAATTTTTGGCTCGATTTCATTATTGGGTATTGATTCAAACTTGAACGTCAAAATTATGCCATTTGGACCGAAACGGGTTAAACCAAAATGCGCACACATTGTACGATACATCTCTGCCGAAAAAGCAACAAATCGATTTGCACGCTTTTGCAACATTTTTTCCTTGTTGGAATTTATAAAAAATACAGTGTCGGATATGCATTTTATCTACTGCCATGTTTGACTCTACTGAACTGAATACTTTTGAAGGTTATGTTGGGTTTTTCGCTACTAAATATCATTTTTAATAGTTATATGTCAACACTACTTAATCGCAAAAGAGGAAAATCAATTAATTTTAAAATTAATTTCTTAACTGCTTAAAAACATTTGGATAACTCATTTTCATGTTCATTCAAAAACATTTGAATTATTCATTTGTATACCTAATAATTGTTGGTGCTGATAAATGTGTCTTGTATTGCTTAGCTTTCCTATGGTGCATAAAGTGAACAAATCATTGACAATTATTCCAGTAACATTTACGAAACAAGCACAAGTGTTTATAGAAATATAATAAAATGTATTAATAATTATAATTTTTCTCATTTATATAGTGATCAGTCTTATATATCAATCTACGAAACTGATCACTGTATAAATGTATAACGAGATACATTAACAGTTATTGGGTGAGTGCAAAAGTGCATGCGGAGTTTGTGAGTAAAAGT
>NW_014556249.1:0-42489 GCF_001313825.1 Dinoponera quadriceps
CAACGGATTTTTCAAACTCGGGCAAACCTTTCGCCGCACCCTGTATTACAATAACCATGACAATGACTGCAACGAGTATCGAAAAAATGATGGGAACATTAAACAGTAGAAAAACGTAGGAAGAAAGAGGAAACAATAACAGGAAACGAGATAAAACGAAAAAAATGACAAAGTTTTTACGAGAAACATGAAAAATTAACAAAGATAAGAAGAGTAACATCACAGGAACCTTGACAAAGACTGTAACCAAGACCGTAAAAATGATGAAAACAATAACAAACACTTTAGAATCCGCGCGGGGTTGCTGGTCCCCCATCGGGTGCCTCCCCAGGTGGCGGATTGGTGAACAGCCGTCGGCTTACCGAAGGGCATCAAGGAAATTAAATACTCGGGTTGGATCAAAACCAGCACACAAACAATGATTATAACACCACAGGATTTAACTACCCCATGTGGCAGCCCTGACTTAGTTCTGGAAACTCCACCCTCCACGGAGGCAGATCCCACGGATTCTGGGGGTGGCCCATCATTGCTTTGCAGCGCCGATAGCGCTAAAGAAAATAATTCTTCAGAGATGAAACCAACTAAAGGCATCTCCATAGGGTCCCACAGTTTGACAAACCTGGCTCGCCAAATGTGTAGACAGAGGTCATCGTCTTTTGGTGGTATATCCTTGACTCGAATAGACAACAAGAATTAATCCCAAGCCACCATATCGAGCGATAAAGCACAAGGCTCAGCTGGGTTGGAGCCTCTGCGCGACACTGAAGGAGAATGGAAGGAAGTTAGCAATAAGATAAGACTACGCGTATTTCCAGAAGATCATCGCAGAAACCTAAAGCAAACAAAGATAAACAGTTACTGGTTAAGTGCTCCAACATGCACGTCTAACAAATTCTCCGCTCTTGAGTACGAGAATCAACAAAGTATCGAAACAGAAAGCGAAGAAAGACCACCAAAGCCTCCTCCCATATACGTCGATAGGGTCAGTAATATACAACCACTTACGACACTGTTAAACGAAATAGCCAAGGATGAATTTGTTATAAAGGTATTAAAAGATAAGGAAATAAAAATAATATCTAAAACTACGATAGCCTATACTACTAAAGTTAAAGAACTCAAAAGAAAGGACACGGAGTTCCACACCTACATATGCAAACAAGATAGGAGCTTCCGTGTTGTTCTAAATAACATCCACCTTTCCGCAAGCCTTGAAGACCTCAAACTGGCAATTGAAAGCCTTGGACATCGAGTTACCAATAAATGGAACATAAAAGGTAGACCAACAAAAAAACCGTTGACAATGTTCTTTATAGATCTAAGCCCAGATCCAGGCAATAAACTAATCTACGAGGTTAAACACCTTTTAAACTGTAAAGTCGCTTTCGAGCCTCCTAGGTTCGAAAGGCAGATTCCGCAATGTGCTAACTGCCAACGCTATGGGCATACTCGGAGATTCTGTTTCCGAAGATCTAGATGTGTAAAATATGCTGGAGAACACGCCATAAGCAATTGCTAGAGAAAGGTCAGATCTGATAATGTCATGTGTGTACTCTGCGGCGGCAATCACCCGGCAAACTATAAAGGCTGCTCAGTCTACAAGGACCTTCAAAAAACAAAATACTCCTTACTTAGGCCCAAGATCACACCAGCTAGCAATGCTATGAACAAACCGTACTTTGTTACCTCTGTACAAGAAGCGGCCTGGGAATCAATACCGCCACTTGGGACCAGGGATGGTAAGCTAACCTAATCAAAAACAGTTAAGCTAAAAGTAGCTGAGAAAAGACTCTTCAGAAAAACATGGCAATGAACATGCTGCCCGCATATCAAATATAAATTGAACTGATCGATAAAAGAACTCCTCGATACTGAAAGAAACTGCGGTATTCAGAAGTATCTCCATCACCTAGATGCCACTAAAACCAGTGATTACTTCTTGTGGAAAGTCTAAAATATTAAAAAATTAAAAAATTAAAGCAACCAAAAGTTACATCCTCTCCATTGCGTCGGGAGGATGGGCTCAAAACGATGAAGAAAAGGCTGTTGCTTTTGCTGAATATCTGCAGAAAGTGTTTAAGCTCCATCCTTATGAAGGACCTGCTGAACACGTAGCGAACATCACCCATAAACTACTGACACCTATTCAAATTATAAAATCAATTGCTAAGTTTAGCAAATCAGAGCTCCTAAAAATTATTAGGGACCTGGACTGTAAGAAGGCCCTCGGACCTTATCACCGGGCGGATTTTGAAGGAAGTGCCGGAGTCTGGGATCGTTTATCTTTTGCAGCTCTATAATGCCATTATTAGATTAAGCGTTGTGCCTTCCCAATGGAAGGTGGCACAGGTTAAAATGATTCTCAAGCCAGATAAAACTCCTGATGAATTTAAATCCTACAGACCAATTAGCTTGTTGCCTATACCCGCCAAGGTCTTTGAGACCTTGCTATTATCAAGACTGACGCCCTTGATCGCTGAAAAGAATATAATCGCTGACCATCAATTCGGGTTTAGAAGACACCACAGCACAATTGAACAAGTTCATCGACTTGTCAGTAAAATTCATGGCTCTATGGAAAAGGGGGTATTCTTCTCTGCTGCCTCTTTGGACGTCTCGCAGGCTTTCGATAGGGTGTGGCACGACGGGCTTCTCTACAAGATCAAAGAGGATCTCCCAAGCACTTACTCGATCCAGAGTTCGTATTTCAGGGGCAGATCTTTTCGGGTAAGCTGTGGGGAGGCGGTGACTGGGCTCTACCCAGTTGAGGCCGGAGTTCCGCAGGGTAGCGTATTGGGTCCTTTGCTCTATCTTCTATACACGGCTGATTTTCCTACAAAACACTCTATAATAGTGGGTACTTTTGCGGACGACACGGCAATACTGACCGCTCAGTCAAATCCTACAACTGCTTCTGCAGTGTTGCCGGATAGCCTAAATGAGATATCCTCCTGGATGGAGAATTAGAGAGTTAAGGCCAAAGAAAATAAGTCAGTTCACGTCACTTTCACTACAAAACATGGAAAGTGTCCTCCTATCAAAATAAACAATGTAGAGGTCCCCCAAGCGACGTACGTCAGAAACCTTGGTATGCATCTAAACAGACAACGTGCTGGGAAACACCACACATTCACAAAAAGGATACAGTTAGGTCTCCAATTAGGCAAAATGTATTGGATGATGGGACGGAACTCACAATTACATTTAAAAAATAAATTGTTGCTATATAAAAGCATATTGAAACCCATATGGACATATGGTATACAACTGTGGGGCACTGCTTCTCAATCCAACCTCGAGATTTTACAATGATTTCAGTCAAAGACTCTAAGAATCATAACCAACGCGCCATGTTTCGTCACAAACGAGAATTTACATCGAGATCTGAAACTATCTACGGTGAAAGAAGAGATAATAAACAAGGTCAAAACATATAAGGACAGAATACTAAATCACCCTAATAGACTGGATAAATAGTTCATAAAGACTGGACACGTAGTGCGTAGACTAAAAAAGGAACTAACTTACTACTTACTAACTACCACATAATCAAGTGTATACTAAGAAGTGGGACAGTGGTCCCACCTCGCCCAGGACATAATAACTTTTTAAACAGCTACTGAATGTTCCGCTGGGACAGATTGTAGGATGACAGGAGTTAAAAAGAAAAACAGTAGAAGAAGCGGTGAAGACAACGGAGAAAATGACAAGAAACGATGTATAACGGAACAAATGACAAAATTTGTAAAGAAAACCATGCAAAACAACAATGACATTAAGGGAAATATCAATGAAACCATGACAATAACTGTACCGAGAAACGAAGAAATAACGAAAACAAATACAAAAACAGCAGAAAAAGGGAAGAAGATAGCAGAGACATTGACAAGAAACGAGTTGTAACAGAAAAAATGACAAATACTGAAAAGGGTAACTGTAAAAAGCTAACAATGACAAAAATAGAAACATGAAAAGAACATTGACAATGACTGTAATGTGGATAGAAAAAATGACAAAAACAATAAGAAAAAAAATAGAAAAAGCGAAGAAGGTAACAGAAATAATAACAAAAATCGAGATATAACGGAAACAATGACAAAATCTTTAACGAGAACAGAAAAAATAACAATGACATAAACCGTAATATTACAGTAACCATGACAATGACTCCAACGAGGACCGAAAAAATGTCGAGAACATTATTAAAAACAGTAGAAGAATGTAGGAAGAAAAAAGAAACAATTACGAGAAAGAGATAAAACGGAAATACCGACAAAAATTACTACGAGAATCATGAAAAATTAAGAATAATAAAAAGAGTAACATCACAGGAACTTTGACAGAGACTGTAACGAGAACCGTAAAAATGATGAAAACAATAACAAACACAGTATAAGCAGCGATGAAAACAACGGAGACATTGAAAGGGAGGGAGATGATGGCGCTGCAGAAACGGTCTTACGGTCCTTAAACTGATGGCTAGCACCATCTATAGGGAAATTCCGGTTTCATATTTCTACACTTGGTATACGAGGGTATGGTGAAAAGTTTCCGATCTGATAAAGAAAAACAACTTTTTTCGTTTTTTTTTTCGTTTTATTTTTCAACAAAATCTCCATGAAGTTTTATACATTTTTCATAACGGTGCTCTAATGCAGTGATACCATTTTTATAGTCCGATATGTCAAGTCCATAAAAATATTCATTTACAGCATCGATGACTTCTTCGTTGGTCTCAAATTTTTTACCTCCGAGCCATTTTTTAATGTTAGAAAACAAATGATATTTGCTGGGTGCTAAATCTGGTGAATATGCTGATTGGGGGAACAATTCGAACTTCGATTCCTTGATTTTAGCCATCGCAACTACCGACGAATGGGCAGGTGCATTGTCATGGTGAAACAAGATTTTTTTCTTCGCCAAGTGAGGTCGTTTATTTTTAATTTCGTCCTTCAAACGCTACAATAACTCTGCGTAGTATTGACCAGTGATGGTTTTACCCTTCTCCAGGTAATCATTGAAAATAATTCCTTTCGCATCCCAAAAAACAGTCGCCATAATCTTATTCGCCTATGAAATTGTTTTTGCCTTCTTTGGGGTTGGTTCACTTGGTCCAATCCAATGTTTCGTCTGTTGTTTAGTTTCAAGAGTGTAGTGGTGAATCCAAGTTTCATCCACAGTTATAAATCGACGCAAAAATTTGCTAGGGTTTCGCTTGTACAGCGCCAAATTTTCAATTGAAACAGTTTTCCGGGTGAATTTTTGATCGAACGTTAGCAAACGCGGCACCCACCTAGCACAGAGCTTCCTTATGCTTAAATTTTTATGTAAAATATTGCGCTTACGTTCAGTTGACATCCTAGTAGCCTCAGTTATCACATTTACTTTTAATCTGCGGTTTTCCATCATTATTTTATGAATTTTTTCAATCATTTCGGGAGTTGTGACCTCAACGGGGCGTCCTGAACGTGGATCGTCAGAAGTGCTCGTGCGACTTTTCTTAAAATCAGAAACCGACTGTTTAACCGTTGAATATAATGGAGGAGAGTCTTTCAGTGTGGAATCCAGCTCTTCTTTAATTTGTAATGGTGTTAGGCCTTTTAAATAGAAGTATTTGATGACCGCACGCTTCTCCGATATTTCCATTTTCACGTAAGCAATCGAGGCGTCATATTCAATCGGCTCTCAAATGTACACAAAGAGAGCAATCTACCTGAAAATTTATATACAATCTATTAAGATATAGTATTATAGAATACAAGCCAAAAATTAAACCTACTGGCGTCATCTCTATTTCAGGCCGGAAATTTTTCACCCCACCCTCGTATATATGTGTGTGTGTAGATTCAACATGTGGAAAAATGTTTAATATGTCTAATATTAATATCACCAGTGACATTAACATAGATATTTTTTACAACGAGTCACTACCACCATCATCATTATCATCATCATCATTATGCACCGAAAATAATCATTCGATTAACTATTTTGGTGCGCACGATGTTTCCTGGTAGAATATAAGTGAACGCGATATCGATCGCATTGTTAAAAATCTCGGCCGTGAAATTCACACGTACAAAGAAGATTCGTATTGGAATATAGCGACATACAGTCTGCGACGAGAAATCAAACCCGATATTACACACAAACGGATCTGGATTAAACAGCAGTGGCTCAGAGTCACAGAGCCGCGCGTTACATACGTCAAATATCGCGAAGCGACAATTACAGCGACATTGTTCGACGAGTTTAATTTCCCACTCCCATAGACAATCAGGATTCAACTATGTGGTTAACGAATCGAAAAAAACAGTGCTATTGTATCTACCAGTACGTTTCATTCAAATTAGAAGATAACCGAACTTTAAAGAAAAAGAGAAAAAACAATGCGAGCGAATATGAACGCGGAGGAGGAAGAGACTTGAAATTTACTCGAAAGTGTCATTGGCACTGATTCGCGCGATGATTTTCACGCTTAGATACGAGCGTTGTTTGGAATCTCTGCGCGCCAGATGCTAAAATAAGCAACGACGAATTTCCACTGGTGGACGAAATTCTTTGATCGTTTAAATAGCACAACTAGAAGATGCGAGATACGCTTTAGATCAACAATTCGTACAAACGGGTGCAGGCCATTTCGTCGTCGCCGCCACGGAATTATTATCGAGATCGAAACGGCTTTTAACACTTTGAGGGGCATATTTTTCTGTAATACCTACCCTTAGTATAAAAGTGTTATTATAGGTTTTTGGGATCGTTGATTACGAATCAGAAGTCAGATTTATACAATTCAAAATGGCGGATCCAATATGGCGGACAAAATTTTTTTAAAGTGTCGTATTCACGTAAAATCCTGTATACAAGGGTTTTTGGGATCGCTGATTACGAATCTGAAGTCAAATTTTCAAAATTCAAAATAACAGATCTAGTATTGCTGTCAAAATTTCGATAAAATATCAGAATTGTACGAAATTTTTTATGCAAGGTTTTTTAAGTCACTGAATATGATTTTTAGGACAAAATCATCAAACGTGAAAAATTTTTTTTACCATGTTCGATTCTCCTTCTTGGCATAACCCAGAAGTAACGACGAGGACGTGGGGAGATATTAGTTCCATTTTTATTTTTAATTTTTCTTATTTTAAATTAAAAAAAATTTTCTTTTAATTAAAAAAAATTTTTTTTTATTTTTTTTTATTTTCAAATTTTTTTTCATTTTTCTAATTGTGTGGGTGGTAATTCTTTTCTATTTGTTATTATAACTATATGTGTTATTACTTATAAGGATTTATGAAAGTTTTCAAAACAATTTGTATTTTCTAGTATACATAAATAAACATTGCACGTCTTGCAATAAAACTTGGTACGTTTATCATTAGTTTGAGAACTACAATACGTAAACCTCATACGTTTTTCTTTACAACATGGAATATGAAAAGTTTGAGCAGTTCTTATTGCATCAGATACTTTGGATTTCTTATTTTTCATTGCAGATATGTTGGCTGGTCTTCCTCTTTTGGGGCGATTTGGTAATCTTACTAAATGGTCAACTACTGATAAACGAAAATTTTTCAGTAATATAGTGTCATTTGGGAAAAGCTATTTATATATAATAAAAGTATTCACTACAGTTACATCTACAAAATGTCAAAGATTCGTTGTTACCACTTTTTGCTCTTGCGACTAATTTGAATACCCTCTTCATCCAATAAGGCTTGCAATTCGTTGTCTGCGAACTTTTTCGGTGGTTTCCCACGCTCTTCGTTTCTCACGTCAAAATCACCACTTTTGAATTTTTTCAACCACTCGAAACAATGTGTTTTACTAAGAACATGTTCACCTTAAGCTTCGACAAGCATTCGATGCCATTCTGCAGCAGTTTTTTTCAAATGATAACAAAAAACCAATGCTGTCCGCAAATCGTAGTTCGTAGGCACAAAACTCGACATGTTTAACGTTATAGAAAAATATACCGGTTTATGGAACTTGGGTTGTTGTGTGTTGAAAATCTTCGTCAGCTGTTAGAGGGAGATGATGGCGCTGCAGAAGCGGTCTTACGGTCCCTAAACTGATGGCTAGCATCATTTATAAGGAAATTCCGGTTTCATACTTCTAAACGTTCTATATACAAGGTGTCGCAAAAAAATGTTATCACATTTTGACTGTTTATAAAGTGTTTATTATGCGTTATTTATTAAGTGTGCTTTCAATGTTTAATTAAAGCTAATTAAATGTGGTAACATTTTTTGCTACTCCCTGTATATATATCGTTTGCTGCAATTATTGATTATCTATCAACAATAAGTGAACTCAATTGTCGAATTTTCTGTTGATATATTTCTTGGGCCGCAATGAGACTATGCAGAGAAGTGCCCATGACAGTTTCTACAATTGCAAACAGCTATGGTTAAATTGCGATATCACAATGAAAAATCATACAGGAACCTCGGATCTTAACAATCATACACTGGATGTCCCAGATCAACATGGACAAATTTAGTATGGACAAAGGGGGAACTGAGGTGAACAAAATGTCTTCTACCCTTTTGCAAACCACACTCAAAATTTCAAGTTATTGTATACAGGAAATAGCCATATATAGGGGTTTCTTTAATCGACAACTCAAAATTTGGTATATTATTTGCAAAATGGTAAAGGACTTTTTTGTTCATAGTAGTCTAATATACAAATAAGTGGCAGCTGTTGTACTTTTGTATCTGCCGTTTATAAAATGGTGCATTATAGTTTTATTCATCTCAATACCTTTAACGCTCTTACGCAATTTGTCTCTGGCTGGGACAACCAGTAATAATCATTACGGAAATATCATCGATTTTTAATTTAACGTACCATCTATACGCGCCAACAAATTCTCTTCCTTTGGTTATGCCTAATAAACTTTGTACAGACTCACAAAATAAAAATATCTTATAATTTACCACATATTGCGTTCAGCGTATGTTCAGAAGCAAATGTGAATACATTCTTTTCAACAGTTCCACTGACATCCTTTAAGGTCTTGGTCATGCGTTGTTCCTCCTCAATTAAAACATCAACATATTTTCGCAATATATTGAAATGAAATGCAGACGTCAGTATCTTACGTCGTGAGTGCCACAAAAAATATATATAAGATTACACAGCTCCACAAAAAAAATTCACAAAATTACCCCTGGGATCTGACTATGTTTATCATATGTTTTTGGGGTCGCTGAATCCAAATTCGGGGTCCATTTAACCCCATCACGTCAGGATTGTTCAGAACCTCAAAAGAAAGTCCCGAAATCCCAATAAATCCTCTATCCATTGATCACTTAATCCAAATAACTCCAGAACCCCTTAACATCTTAATCACTTCATCCCTTAATTCCTTAAACTCATAACCCTTTACACCTTAACCCCATACACTCAATTTTTTTAGGATTTATTAGGATTTCGGGACATTTTTTGAGGTTATGAAAAATCCTGACGTGATGGGGTTAAATGGACCCCGAATTTGGATTCAGCGACCCCAAAAACATATGATAGACATAGTCAGATCCCAAGGGTAATTTTGTGAATTTTTTTTGTGGAACTGTGTTATTTATGTCAATACTAGGAATTTTCCAGAGTAACCGTCTTCCATGCAACCTCCTCTCATTGGTGGACGTCATCCACCCCTGAAATCCTTTCTGTATAAGACTTACCCTTTTTGCTGTGATCTCAGTTACAATTACAGTTCCAGTTGCAGTTCAGTACAGTACAGTCCATTCTAGATCAATTCAGTTCAACCGCAGTCCAGTTCAGTTCAAATTCAATACAGTCCAGTCGAGTCCAGTTCAAGTTATAGTTACAATTAGAGTTACAGTCGCAGTCACAGTTGCAGTTCTCAGTCTCAGTTACTAAGTCTTAGTCTAGTCCAATCTTTGTTTTCGTCTTCGTCTTCATTCGTCCTCGTCAATCTATTGATTCATCTAAATCGTAAGTCTCTATTTCATATTTAAAAATGAATTTAAATCATTTCAATCCAATTTCCAATCTCACTTTTTAAAACGTACACATACACTGCGTGATTATTATCCTCTTTGTATTATATAACGATGTTTTCCTCGCTATACCGATACGTTAAACATTCTTGTTACGTTATATCCGATTGTATTATATTAAGTCACATGAATTACCTTTTTCTTAATCTCACTTTAATCTTCATCTTGTATTAGGCGTTATTCCAATCATGCTGATTTATAAAAGTTTGTATAATGTTAACCCACATATCTCATTATTTAACTTTATCTAACCCTTTCATCTTTTAAATATCGTATCTTTTACAATGACTTTTCTTATCAATTTACCACTATTATTAATCCATTCGAGAACCAAATTATGTTATTAATAAATGATTTATTCAAAATGCTCTAAATTTAATCAAGTTGTTAAAACTATTTATTCATCTCCTTTCAATTACTTAAATCTAAATTCCCTTCTCAACACACTCATATGGTCCTATCCCAGGTAAAGAGATTAAGTTCTTTGACCTAAATAAAGGACCACCTAACGTACGTTCTGTGAACGGAGTAAACGGGCCTCTCCGGATCTTGACCTGATCTGCAGATCTACCAGTACGTTTAGGACTCGCCAGTGCGCGAGTAAACAACTTTGTTACGTTCGTCCTCTCCCAGGACGTAACAGCTCGATCGTCGAGCAAAATCGAAGACTGGCGAATAATTTTATATTCCATTCACGCTGCGTTTACCGAATTGTGTAGTAAAAGCCACTACGCCATTGCGGCACCATTGTCTTCATTTATATCACGCAACGTTCTCTTTGCAGGCATCTCTTACGGAGGGTGTGTTTTGTACACGTGCGATGCTATCGCGATAGAATGTATAGAGGAGACTCGTCGTCTACCTTCAACGAAGTATCGATATTAAAGTTTGCCAGCCACAGAATTGCGCACGGGCGAGAGAGACATTTTCGGCATTAGCTTGCGTGGTCAGGCCGCACTGGCGTACTTTTTGGAATACGGAGCTGCGGCGAGCGCTAATGCCGAACAGGTGCCAGATTTCGTGGAAAGAATAAATGAACACTTGCAATCATTATTGTATTGTCATTGGGCGTACGTATACGTAGGCTCGTTTTCGAGAGAAATAAACAACGACATTATACGATTATAAAATGAACGTGTGAAATGATTACGACCATTTTTCTATATCGACCACTCCCCCCTCCTCCACATCGCTGTTCATCCCCACCGCTACCGTTCTCTCAACCACCTATCTCTCGACATTTCCCACCCCACCCACCATTCGACACCTCGACCACCGATCATTCGACACCTCGACTATCCACCACTCGACACGGCCACCCATCACTCACCCGATCGTCTGTTGCCGAACGACGACAGAACATCATAAACATCGTTATACTCAGCACCTCACGACGAATTGTGCATAACAATGTGCATAAATTGTATTTTCGAACACACATTCGCATGGAAGATTGAGGACGACGGATCGTAGGCAATTAGAAACAAATATCGCTTAGTCTCATCGACTCTCTAGCAACCCCGCTCGAGAACAGTTTCGGACCGTCCAATATCATTAGACATTCTGACGCGGCGCATTGAAGTGATCTATATTGGATAGACGGTTTGTTGTACGGCGGACTGTCGTTCGCATGAATGCGAGCTCTGCTGGTGTTCGGTTATCCGACCGACCCGGAGTTTCGTTGCAACTGTGATAAGTTCGAACATTACCACGAGCAACCTAAGATGCATCGTTGGCAAGACATCGAGGTTCGCTTGACAGATGCTACGAAAAGGTGAAGGCCACTGTGAGAGCGAGTGATTTGGTGCGCGCTTCCGTGTTGCGTTATGCAATCCTCGCCGATCGACTTCCCGCGATTGAACAAAAAGTACATTCGAACGTGGCACAAACGGAGCACTAGCGATACCGCGCGTTTGATGCACGAGGTGTCGTGCCGTTTCGAACACGTCGTGCGCATAGATTGAGCTCGACGTTACGGCGGACGCGAAGAATGGGCGATTTCTTACCATTCGGGGGACCTTGGTTGGACATACGACGAAGCCACTGTCGATTTCACGATCATTGTTGTCAGAGGATCCTGCTTGGACGGATTTAAATGGTTAACCGAGTTCAAACTCAAGGGTAAGCTCGATTCTCGCATAATGCGTTATCGCCAGCGAAGTTTGAGGGCAGCTCGCCATATAGATGTTTCCGTACAGAATTTATTTCTGATATGAAGATTCGCGCGACCGGTAAAATTCTTTAATATTTGCGACGCATCGCATTGCGTAAAACGTTCGGATCTGTCGGACGCGGTGGCATTGATGACGGATCATTTACTGGCGATCTGCTTCAATCGCCGGCGTACGTCTCGCGATTGGAAAATCATTTCACTTTCAATCCGTGACGCGTTCTCCAAACTTTGCGAAACAAAAAACTACAACATCGCCGCACCACTGCCCGTATTTCTGTCATGCGGTTACATTCGAATTTCGATGAATCTCGACGAGCAATTCAACGGCGCCTTGCATCTTTTGGACGCGGCCGTCGTGGACTGGATGATCGAGACTCGTCGATTGAATCGGCGGTTCGCTGGCGGCGAATCCGATCCCGTGCCGTCGATGGAATTGCGAATGCGCGAGCGAGACATTATTGGCATTACTTTGCGCGGTCAGGCCGCTCTGACACATTTTGTAGAACACGGCGCCGCGTCAAACGCCGATGCCGAACGTGTGCCACATTAAGTAAAGAGAATTAACGTACACGTGCAATCATTACTGCATTGTTATTCGGCATATGTGTGCGTAAGCATGTTCGCTCGCGGATGCCATGATCTCGTTTGGTAAGTGGCTCTATCGTACAAATTATAGGAAATAAATCAATAGAATTTATCTTTTCCTCGTAACAATTGCAATTGTTGCATTAAATTCATTCTTCTGGTATTATGCTGCATGTGGGGTATATTTCGCTACGGATTTACGCGTGTATTATATCGCTACGGTTATAAAGTTCCTTTTTTAGAATTTTAATTTTTCGAGTCACTTAGCCGAGAGGCCAAATAATGGGTCACTCGTAAGGCCGTGTGTGCGAGGACATTGTCGTGATGAAGGAACCAGTTACCTGACCGCCAAATTTCCGGGCGTTTCCTCCGCACATCCTCTCGCAGACGTCTTAAAACTTCCAAATAAAAGTGCTGGTTAACATTCTGGCCAGGGGGAACAAATTCCAAAAAACAGCTTTGCAAAGAGCATTGGACGATATCAAAGTTGAAGAGTTCCGGAGATGCTTCAAACTGTGGGAAAAAAAACTTGAAACGTGCATCGCATCTAATGGAGAGTACTTTAAAGGTGACTGAAGGAATTTTGTAGAAAAGTTAATAAATAAAGTTTTTATACAAAAAATCCGGTTTTTTGCCCCCCCCCCCCCTCGTATAATTAAATGATATAACATCATTTTTTTCGTATTGCTACATATAATCATTTATGTTATCACAAACCCATAAACTGAGGCGAAGATTTTTGAACGTATATTTGAGAATAAAAGGTCTAATATAACTTGCGGAAGTATCGAAGTGAATTGAATGCGGTACTATCTTCAGCATTTGCATTTTGAGCAAAGTGTTTCCGCCGATGAAGGTTTGGAGCGCAGTGTCATTTTGTTGTGTTTATGCAATTTTGTGAAGTTAAAGAGAACAGGGCAATCTAGTTGAGGCGTGAAAAGGCATATGCTACTTTATTTTTTTTACCTACTTCATGAACAATTTCTATTGAAAATTGCGAGATGTATTCTAGATGTCTTAATTGTCTTGGAGATGTCTTACTCTAGTTCCTGGAAAAATACATAAACTAAGGATATATGATCTGTACAGTTGATGAATTTACGACCTTCGAGTATATGTCAAAAGAATTTTATATCTTTATAGATTGAAAGGAGTTTAAGGTCATATGTTATCATCATTATCATCAGCCTTGTTTCGTCTACTGTTGGACATAGCCTCTTTCAATTTTTACTTGGAAGGAATTTTGGCATTTAAAATGCCGCGCTTGCTATTGCGTATTGGCGAATATTTTTCTTAAAACGTTAGGTTTTACACAGTGGTTACCGACTGTGCGTGGACCAACGGCTTAACGTCTCTTCCGAAAGGCGGAACCCAGTTTCCCATATTTGAGTCTTCACTCTATTTATTCAATATATAGGGAACGCAGCTTGGAATAATAATTCCGGTGATCTAGTGGACTTGAATGCGAGTTCTCGCTACAAGTCTGGTGCTCTACCACCAGACAACACTGCCGCTCTTTATGTTGGTCGTATATACTGTACTTGTTTTCAGTCGGGCTGAGATGACGCGAAAAAAAGCAGAGTAATCTCCATGTGTCACCTTCCAATTATTCGACTGTGGCGCCGATGGTTGTGTCCAAAGCGTCGGTAGTCAATGTTAATGTCGAATCTGCACCTGGTTGTGCAAGAAGTATTGTTTCCGTTAAGCTGCTCTAGTAGGTTGCAAAAGCTGTCTGATCCAGGGGTTCAGTATGTCTTATTTTTCTTGTTTCGAACATCTTGGAGGAGGTCATTGAATGGTGCCTGTAAGTGTACTGCATGTGGAATGCAATGTCTGTAGTAGTTGAGAACTCCGAGGCAACGATGAAGTTCGCAGATTTCGTTTTCTTGTAGTTTGTAACAGCTGCAAATTGTTCAGAAAGTGGTTTGCATCCGTCCTTGGTTATCATGTAACCTAGATTACTTTTGTTGCGCCAAAAATACACTTATTGACTTATTGCTAGTGAGCCTAGCTTCACTTAAGCGTTCCAGGATAATACAAAAATGGTCATGGTGTTACTAAGGAGTCTTTGACACGATTATTATGTCAGCTATGTAAGTGTATACAAAATTGAATTCACGTAAAGTCGAATCCATGAACCGTTGGAAAGTTTGTATAGCGTTTCTAAGACCGAAAGGCATTAAAATAAACTCATACATGCCGAATAGTGTTTTAATGTTTTAGTGTTTTAATGGCTGTTTTGGCGATTACTTTCGGTGCCATAGGGATCTGATAATAAGCTCTTACGAGTTCTAGTTTTATGAAAATGTTTTTCTCGTGCAGGCTGTCAGTAAAGTCATGATGTGAGCTCTTGGGTATCTATCTGCTGTAGTTACTGAGTTTAATTTACGATAGTCGCCGCAAACACTCCAGCCTCCCGTCTTATTTCCTTGCAAGTGTAAAGGGCTGACCTAAGAGCTGTTGGAAAGTCTAATGATGCCATGGTCCAACAGGAATTCAATTTCTACTTGCGCCGTCAAAAATTTTTGTCCCATGAGTTTTCATGGGCGAGTCGTGACTGGAGGTCCGGTGGTTTCGATATGATGAGTTATTAGACTGTTTGGAGTCGCCTCGTATTTAACAAGAGTTTTAGTGGCATGAATAAACTGTTTTAGAATGTCACTGTATGGATTGTCGTTGTATACAGTAGAGATTCCACATTGAGGGGCGTGGTACATTTCTACTGTTATGACGAAATTAGTTTTGATGTTAATCAGGCGATGTCGTTTTAGATCAATGATGAGTTCATAGTGTTGAAAAAAATCTGCACTCAGATTCGGTATTTGTACGTTAACAATAACAAAAAACCATCTAAAAATGTGTTGCAGATCAAGATTGAGCAGTTGAGTGCTGTATCTTTCAATCTCGGAATAATTGTCTGTAAATAATTTGAATCCGCTCTGTAAAATATTCTAATGTGCAATTGATATAGAAATAACAGAGACTACAAAGTCTGACTCCAATAAAAATCGAAAGCTGGTTCCTCTGTCAACTACGTGGAGATGGCATTCTTTTGGTAAGCTGTTGTTGTTGCAATCGTATACCACTTCTATTGACGACAGCTTGGTGAGTTTTTCTGATTATTCAGTGGTTTGAATTGATAAGGTATAAGACATTTCTTTGCCTCCACACCAAATTTCCAACTGAAGAAACAAATTTCGTTGTTCCTGTGAATTGGACGACTCCTCGATCTTGATAGTTTCTCGTTAGTGGAAATGTTTTTGTCATTATTTGAGGACATCGCTTTGAATAAGACCGCGAGAGTAAGTTCTGCAAGTGTATGTTCGATGTGTGATACGCTTTTCTATTGCTGTTGGGGCATGTTGCTGAGCTTTAGAGTACGAGGTTTAGAGCACGAGGTAGCCATAATATATGAATAATGATTGTTTACCATGATTCTGCTTGCAATATGGGCTAGGTCGGCTAACGGAACATTGGTGGAGAGGACACATCTAACGTTAGTGAGTGTACGTCTCATCCAAATTGGTCGGAGTACCGAGTCTTCCATAGTTGCTGGTGCTAAGTTTCTCATTTCTCTGAGTAAATGAGAAGGTTTTGTGTTACCAGGATCAATGTCGCGGAGTATTTTATCTAACTGGCTGTCCTTAGAATCAGTTAATCGGGAAATAAGCAATCTTTTGAAAAAGTTATACTTATCGGTACTTGAAAGCGAGTGAATAAGACCGGAAACTTGCCGTTTGACATTGTTGATTGCACCGACGGCGAGATCATACTTGGTTTGGTCTGAAATGATTCATTGTGGAAACCATGATTCTGGCTTAATCACAGACAAGTAATCTTCAGATCGTTCACTGTAGCTATTTACTCTCCTCCGACAAACGGATTCTGCTGAAGATGCTGAGGAGCAGGTTTATTTTGACCTTGTAGCATTGCTGTAGCAAAAGACGAAATCGGTATTAACGGAGTAGATTAAGCTGTCTAATCACCGGTGTCATGATGTTGTCTGAGTTGATAATCGTTCTCAAAAGTAAATGTTCGATTGGCATTTTGTGCTCGTGATAGAAAGTGCAAAAGTCGTTGCAAAGTGATAGAAAGAACTAGTGACGCCAGTTTCGGGGTCACCAATTATATTAATGGGTCGTTTCATCGGGAAGGTTGCCGCATGTAAAGAAACATACTCAAAATTCGTTTGATGATAACTCGTTCCTTTCCATTCAGAACACAGACGAAACGAAATGAACAAAGAGCAAAGAATAAATGAGTAGATATATCGGTTTCTGGTGGGGAAAGATTGTTTCGTAACGAACTAGAATCGTCTAGTTTAATACGAGGTATCAATCGCTGTTTTCGCGATTGGTAGCCTGGTTAGTTGCGTTGAAGGACAGCTGATTGGCTGAGGTAGCCACACGTTCGTGACATATAGTGTTAACTATGAAGAATGTAGCACATCAGTTTCAACTTTCTATCTGTATTAGTTGTAGACTGATGTTGAAATAAGTCATTGCACGAGCTATGGCAAAAATGTCGAAAATTGGGTACTGCGCTGTGATAAAGTTTTAGGATAGACTCAAAGAAAAGTTAATTACACTTTCTCCAAGTGTAATTAAAGAACGATTTCATAGTGTTTATGGAAAAACTTCTCCATCATATTCAAATATATAATATACCGTAAAAGAGTAGAAGAAGCACCGCCAAGAAAGGACAGTCTCTCAGTTTACCAAGAAAATCAAAGCAACAATCTTTTGTGATTACCATGGAATTCTCTTGATTGACTTTAAGGAAAGAAATACTACAATGAATGCGAGTTATTATGTTTTACTTCTGTACCGTCGCCGAGACGCCATAAAGGAAAAGAAGCAATCTGAGTCGTACTGTTCGCCTGCTGCACGACAATGCTCCAATCCATACGGCTGTTGTTGCTAAAGCTACAGTAAAGGACTGTGGTTTCAAAGAGATTCAACATCCACTCTAGCCTAGATTTAGCGCCGCGTGACTACGATAATGGTTTGATAAGTAACTTGGTTTGATATTAAAGATAACAATTTGAGTTTTTGTAACGTAATTCATTTTTCGACATAGTCCCCTCAAAATTCAACGAACTTGCCCCAACATTGCTCCAGGTTCGCGAATTTTTTGCGAACTTGGAAGTAGATTTCTTCGAGGCCCTTAAAATATTCGTTTACCTCCTGCATGACCTTTTCATTTGACCCAAATTTTTATTCAACCAGGAAAGTCTTGAGTTTCGGGAACAGATGGTAATCCGAGGAAACTAGATTGCATGAATAGTGTGGATGCAGAACTAGTTCAAATTGCAGTTTGACCAATTTTTGCTCAACAAGACGACTTGAATGAGCCGGTGCGTTGTCATGGTAGAACAACATCTTTTTGGTGATTCCTGGACATTTCTCCGCGATCACTGCTTTTAATCGGTCCAAAAACGATGCAAAGTATTTTCTAGTAATAGTTTTTCCCTTCTCGAGGTAGTCAAACAGGAGAATTCTTTCACATCCCAAAAAACTGACACCAACCTTTCCAGCAGAACATATTTCGCCTTTTTCGCCGGTTCCCCACATGTAGTCCACTGTTTCGACTGCTATTTTATTTTCAGGATATAATGGTGAATCTAAGCTTTGTCCATGGTTACAAAACACCACAAAAAATCCGCTGGATTCTTCAACACTTGCAAACAGTCGTCTAATGTTTGCTTGTGAGTTATTACTCTGGTGTAAACAAACGTGGCACCCATCTTGCGTTAGGATTTTTTATGTGCAATTCATTATGAAAAATGAAGTGAACCCGCCCAGTTAAGATGCCTCTTAAGTGGCCTCTGCTAACTCACGTACTTTCACTCGTCTGTCGGCCAAAACCATATCATTGACTTCATCGATGATTTTTGGCGTCACAGCTGATTCCGAGGTTCCAGGATGTGGTGCATCTTGTTCTGCCACGCTTGGATTTCTTTGCTCAATGGCGAAAAATTTCATAGGAAAGGCATAAGTTACCCAATGTAGAAGAAATCCTCTCATGAATTTCTTTTGTTGTTTTACCTTCTGGAAAAAAATGAATCACACCACAAATTCCAATTTTATTCATTTTCCACTGTCACTCTAAACACTTCTGTTTAAGCAACTGTCAAATAACAAATTATTGCCAAAATAACTTGTGACCATAGAATATTCATCTATAGGATGGACACTTTATGATCACATATAGAGATGTCACTGTCGTCTTCAAATAATATGCCAACCAAATTACTTGTCAAACCACTCTCGCACTATCTCTTCTGAAAATTGAAACAAGACCTTTGAGGAAGAAAATATTTGGACCACAGTGAGATGCGAGATGCAGTTTTTTTTTATCATTTTCCAGATAAAATTTTGGACTATTTTTTTAAAGGCCTAGAAATGTTAATTTAAAGATATGAAAAATATATGAAGTAAGAAGAGATTATGTTGAGAAGTGATACTGCTGTTTTCTTTATATCACTTCTAAAAGTTAGTCAGGCCGGAAACTTCTGGAACTTACTAAGTATTTTTCAACAACATTACTTAAATACTTTTGCACTTAAAATTATATATGTAATCGATCGCTGTAACCAAAACATAGAAAAACTTTTAAAAATTTTCAATGCATTTTGTAAACGCATCGATGCACGAATGTACAATGATTAATATCAGTAAAGGATTTCTTTTAAATTATTATATAGAAAAATGTTAAGATGATGTTATTGAAAAGTAAATACTTTATGAGATATTTCATATTTTGGGCTAAATAATATCAGGATGAAAAGTAAGATATTTTGAAAAGTGTTCAACTTTATCCGTTTACTTTTCGATAATCATATTCTACTATTTTTTTATGCAGAATAAACAGAAGAATTGATTTGTATTAAAAAAATATTACAGAGTACTGTTGTAAGCGCAACGATAATGTATGTCAAAGATTATAAACGGGGTCACGGCTCCGTATTACCAAACGTCGCTATGCAGAAATGCAACCTGACATTCCTGCAATAGAGATATCGAAATCAGGATGGTCAGCGTCCTCATTTAGATGACGCTGACACATCAACTCCGTCCCCTCCGATTAAATCATAGGACGAGTATAATAGGAGACATAAGACCGGTGCGGATGCGACTCACAATCTCAACTCTCGGGTACCGACACGCTATCGAACGCGTGCACGATATTGTAACGTGCGACTCAAATTCTCGGACACCGACACGCTGTCGGACGCGTACGTAAAAGTGTATCGGGCAATCAAGAAATAAACGACCAGTTCCGTTTTAACCATCAAAAAGAAGCACTTTATTCATTATCGCGCCTCGCCACCTCCTCCTGCTCTATCGCGCTGTACCCGGGCAACCCCACATTTTCCTGCGATGTTTCGGCGCCGCAACAGTACGTCAGTTAAATCCGGACAAATTCAATTTGAATTTCTCGCCATATTTTATTTCAGCACTAACTTGGTATTTGTGTCCGAATAAGATAAAACAATGTTCTGAACGAGCATAACTTCAAAATAGCTGGACAGTCAAGAATGAGCAAAGAATATAACCAAAGAGCAGTGATTATTGAAAGTCTTCGTGCTGGACGTACGCCAGCCGAAATAATTGAGTTTTTCAAATATCCGAGATCGACAGTTTACGAAGTTTCCGCTAAATATAATGCTTCGGAGAAGTCTGCAGATTCCGCAAACCCGTCAAGAAAAAGCAATTCAAAGGAGAAGTCGGCAAGGACCCTAGGAAGTTGTCCAAAAGGTCCAAAAGCTGATTGCAGAAGACCTAAGGCAGTCTTTCAAGAAATTGGCGACAATTTTGCTTTAGATGGACCCTGTGGTCTCCGAGAGACCGTACATCTTCCAACAGGACCGCGCATCAGCTCACAGGAGTCATTTGGACCTAAAGTGGCTGTCTCACAACGTCGACATATTTTGCAGCAAGAGTTTTGGTCTTTGAATATTCCAGATTTAAATCCGTTGGATTATTACGTGTGGAACGTGATTGAAAAGGTCATTATCAAGTCGAGACATCTTAATGTGGCAACTCTCCATGCCGCTATTGAAGCAGCATTTTTCCATATGGACAAGCCGGTGTTAAACAAAACGTACAATTGCTGAAGGTCCAGGATCGAGGCAATAATAGCGGCAGACGATGGTTACATTGAGTAATTCCTGCCTATAACAGTTCTACAAATGACACTAAAAAAGATTTTTATATAATTTTGTACGTCAGACCAATAAACTTTTGTTAAATATTGGGTGTGGGAAAAAGTTTGTGGCGTTTGGCACTAGATAGCATTATTTGCTTAGCACTCGGTAACTACTAATTGCATCGATAACACTAGACACGCGTGACATTTCAACCTTTGTTGTGAGCCGAAAAGATTGAAATCGATGAAATGGATCAAAAGTTGTTTTATTTTGAAAATGGAGATAAATGAGAAAAAAATTTACTACATTTTGCAGTATTACTACGATAAAAGCAAAAACACTGCACAAGTTTTTGAAAAAATTTGTGCAGTTTACTGTGAAGATATTTAATCAAAATCAGTAGCACGAAAATGGTTTGCTTGCTTTTGTACTGGAAATTTCGATGTTAAAGATGAACCTTGCTCTGGTCAACCAATCACTAAAAAGTCCGCTGAAATCATGGAGAAAGTTGAACGTGATAAGCACATGAGCAGTGTGGAGATTGCTAGGGAATTAGGTATCGACCACAAAACAGTTTCGAAATATTTACACAAAGCTGGAAAAAGAAACTCGAGGTTTGGGTTTCTTACGAGTTGAGTGTTAAGAACATGATGGGCCAAATTAATATTTGCGATTCGCTATTGAAACGGAATGAAATTGAGCCATTTCTGAAGAGAATGATAACTGGTGATGAAAAATGAGTTACGTACGACAATCGAACTCGAAAATGATCGTGGACAAAGGAAGGAGGGAAGGCACAAGCAGTCGCAAAACCTGAATGGACGACAAAGAAGATGAAGATGATATTGTGTGTGTGGTGATATTGAAAGGAAATCGTTCATTATGAGCTGTTACCGCCCGGTCAAATAATTAATTCCGAACTCTACTGTGAACAACTGGAGAAGATACAACAAGCAATTGAGAGGGAGCGGCCAGAATTGGTCAATAGAAGAGGTGTCGTCTTCCATCCTGACAACGTTTGACCACACACATCTTTAATGACTCGGCAAAAATTGCAAAAGCTTAGCTGGGAAGTTTTACATCCATTGTATAGTCCTATCGTAGCACTTTCAGACTGTCATTTGTTTAGGTTTCTGTAGAACTCTCTTAATGATGTAAAATTGCCTTCAAAAGAGGCCTGTGAAAATCACTTAAAGCAGTTTTTTGACCAGTAACCACGGAAGTTCTATCACGATGGGATTATGGCTCTGCTCCAAAAGATGGTAAAATATTATCGAAAATAATAGAGCATTTGGTTTGGACAAATTGATTTTAATACACTAGGAAGAAGCACTTGAATTTTATTAAAAAACGTCACGAACTTTTTCCCACATCCAATACGTTGTTTATTTTCACTTGGCCTTGACGCCTTCTCTCAAGATTAGATTGATAAAATTAGTAAATAGATCTGTTTAAACCTTATAACTTTTATTTAAATCATTATTTTTAAAATTTCCTCGTTTATCAGATATTCGATTATACTCAGGCTTTTGGCCTATCCTATATATCGCAAGTTGTAAGTTTCTTATTCATACAGACTCGCTTAATTAGCAGTTGTAAAAAGTAGATAGATACGGATGAAAAAAATGACTTTTCTTTCTAAAAGAACACACTTTCCAGACTCGAGCTTGTATGTACGATTGATAGTTAATATTGATAAAATCATAGTGTTGATTATATGCCATTCTTTGGGCGAAATCCGGGGAAAAACTGCGTATGCCAAGTCTATTTTTTTATATTATCAGTGTTTACATATTGTTACGTCCTGAATGGTCCGTGACGTGCGTAACGGGAGCGGCTCCGCCACGCTTAACAGCTAATTAAGCCGAAAGGGAAGGTGGGAAGGTTTTACGCGTGGTTCTAAAATAGAATAGCGGAATAAATAAGATTATTAAGAAAAGAAACAGGAACAACATAAAATGAAAAAGTAATACAACTTATTATTATCTTCACGAAATTTAGATAATTTTCGATCGAGATGGCAACAGATTTTTCGTTATAACCCGAACGAATACAATAAAATTAACTGCGTCGGACGGTGTCGCGATATAGATGCAGGTTCGTGTTATTGCTATTATTGTATAAAGATAAGCTTAAATTTGATGACGGCTGGTACAATACTGTAGATCGGAAGAAGTACCTTGCTGAAGAAAGAAGTGGGAGATAGGCGGCAGAGTTGAGATTTCGTATGATGCCTGGCATTCACTGATGCGCCACATAGACTTTATTGAAGATGCTACTTCTCGTTTACTCGAGGAGACTAAGAGCTCACGAAACTAACTCATGAAAAGAAGAATTAAGAGATTGATTGAGAAAAGCTGGTTGACTAAGGAAAAAACACTACTGCTCTCTTGAAGAATACTGCTTTCACTACTGAGTTCTAAAGAAGAATAGCCATGCTGCTAAAGACGAGGCCCTTATTTATATGCTCGCCCTAGTCTCCTCTTCTTTCTGCAACTGCAATAGTCAGCATATTTCAGTGGGAACACTAACGGATCTGAGCATCTCATCTGAGCATCCCCCGTGTCTTAGTTGTTCATTCAGTCTTTTTGTCTTATTCATTCTCATTAAAGCTTTTTACTTCGTTCCTATTAGTTCGAGTCACAGTACTCTTTGACTTTTATATTCATTTATTCGACACTCAGTATTCTCTTTAGAGCGGCTCGCTCCCTCATACGAGGTTAGTTAGTCAGCTCTCTGGTAATCGAGCAGTTTTTACAAACGCTCCCGGCAAACCAGGCAAGTTTAAACCACGGTGCAGTGAGTTCCAGTTCCGCCTTCACACCGAGTTCCTACTTCGTGCGCACGAGCCCTGTAATAGCCGTCCGTAACGTAAGTCTTGTTTTCTTGTACTTTTGAAATATACGAATTTGATATCAGGATCCCATGCAAATCTCCAGACATGTGAAATGCCTTGTATCTTATCTCACTGCTGCATCGCGACCCAGAACAGATAAAGCTCTTATTAATATACTTTAATTATTGGAATCCTGCTTAGAGCTTATCCAGTTGAAATAAAGTAATTACGTCCTACTCGAGTGTCTAATAAGTGTGTTCTTTCTAAATTCAAAGTTCTTTCAAAATTCTAAATTCAAAACTTTATACTCTAAGTTTTGCAAGCCACATTGAAACAATTCTAAATCAAGCGACATTTAATTATTGAAGGAAACATTTAATTTTAACTAAGGCGCTTTAGAACATTGCTTATAAATCCTCTCGCTCTTACCACATCTACTCCCTCTCCCTGGCTGCTCACCTCGGAGTTTGAGTTCGCTGAAATATCCTGAAATCCCATTGATAAATTTGTTATGCAGATAGCTCGCCTAGGTGCAGAGCCTGCTATCCTTGTCAGACCCGCTTCGCAGATAGCTCGCCTAGGAGCAGAGCCTGCTATCCTTATCGGCAACGCACATTTACACGTGGCCGCTCGCCTAGGAGCTGAGTTAGCCATCGTGAGTATAACCTAGAGAACCTTACCTAGAATCTAAAAGTAAATTTGATATTAATATAGAATACGCGTATTGCTAGATGCCTCATAAACGACGACGAGGAGTACGTAAAATTAGAGAAAAGAGAGCTCGTATTGCCGCTAAACTCAGGAGACCGAGAATTATCTCCGACCAGACAGGAACCTTCATATCAGACGAGTATATACAACAACTACGTGCTACGACCATTTTTCACGAAATACTAGAGAATAAAGTTATTGAAGTGAAACCTCCGGCCGATGACATTTATGATTTAGAGACGGTACTTAATTCCCCACAGCTAAAGCGCGATTTTGATTTTTGTTCGTTAATTGAAGAAGCTACAGAAAATATAATTCCTGTCGAAGTCCCAGAATTAGACGCGTACACCGCCGCCGTCGCGAGCGAGTTGAATTCCCCTGTTTGTGTTAATAATATCGTAAGGTCTGCCGAGGACCACATAGAATTCAGCGGAACTACGAATGTTATAATAACAGCTCTTTGTGAATTAATTGACTCTTAAATAAAAATAGAAGTATCAGAACATCGAGATTCTCACTTATTGACTGTCTAGCCCCCCCCCCCTTCCTCCCTCTATTTACCTACCAGCGTACGGCNATTTTTGTTCGTTAATTGAAGAAGCTACAGAAAATATAATTCCTGTCGAAGTCCCAGAATTAGACGCGTACACCGCCGCCGTCGCGAGCGAGTTGAATTCCCCTGTTTGTGTTAATAATATCGTAAGGTCTGCCGAGGACCACATAGAATTCAGCGGAACTACGAATGTTATAATAACAGCTCTTTGTGAATTAATTGACTCTTAAATAAAAATAGAAGTATCAGAACATCGAGATTCTCACTTATTGACTGTCTAGCCCTCCCTTCCTCCCTCTATTTATTTACCAGCGTACGGCGGGTGCTCTCAACTTTTCCGGGTTATGCCGGTGAATGCAGATAGCCGCCCAAGGATGCCCAAAACAAAAAGAGAGCAGCGCATTCTCGTTTCCGAGGGCCCGAGGACGTGACACTATATAAGAACCGAGTTTTGGTTTTGTCGGGTGCAGATTCATTTTTCTTTCACCATTCCATACTAGCTTCTTTGGATTCCGGGGAATAATGATGCACCCAACTTTCGTCGCAAGTCACAATTCGGTGCAAGAAAGCTTCCCTTTCGGCCTGATAGTGTGTCAATAGCCGTTCGCACACCTCCAAACGGTGCGGTTTCTGATTTCCGGTGAGAAGACGAGGGACCCATCTGGCAAACATTTTTCGAAACCCAAGGTCGTCAGTAATGATTTCCTAAGCACTGCTGAAGCTTATTCAGACCTCAGAAATAATTTCAGCTACCGTTAATCGACGTTAATCATCCTCGGTAAGGCTGCCACCCAGGTGAATATTCTCCTCTGTCACGCTGGTCCTCGTGTGACGTTAGTGCTCCTCATTTTCAACAGTTTCTCGTCCTTCTAAAAATTATTTGTGCTACTCGTACACTTGAGTCTTCTTAAACCTATTCTCCCCGAACTGTGCTTCAGACCTTCTCAACATGCCCGACGGTTTTACGCCTTCTGCAGTGAGAAATTTAATAGTAATTCGTTGTGCAACGGACGAGGGCACCTCCCGCTCTGACATTGTGATACTGATTAACGGAGTGCTAATGAGAGGTCGCGTAGGGGGGAATTTTCTATCATCCCCACCTATAACGCTAAGAAGCCTGGTCTCTCTCCATTCGCTTCACTACGAGAATAAAAATAATTCCGGTTCATATTTGATTCACCCTCGTATGATCGGTGAGACAATAAGTTCAGAATGCGCGGAGTTATTAAATCGATTCCAAATTTTAATACAGTAGCAAAGATAAGGAGAGTTATGAGGTTTATATAGATATAATGATGGTAAAGTGACGCGGGCACTAGTCTTTTACGCGAGGTGTTACAGTGCACATTTCAGGTTTACCTTGTTGATTACGGTAACGTATACCCCGAACGTAAGCAAATCTCTGCGATATTGTCAATTTAGATCGGTATCAATAAAAAATTCGACGCTTACGCTCTGTGTGTGTGTGTGTGTGTGTGTGTGTGTGTGTGTGTGTGACAACTACTCGCTAGCTGCAGGCTTATGTTTTGCGACGGTATCGCAGACCGTAGTGTTATTGCGCGCGGTGTCAGGCGCCGCGACCAGCTACTTGCAGCGCTAAGTATACGCATGCTGATAAAGCAGGGGGCCTTCACGACCTTTGAAGAAATTCCTATTTGTTTATAATGTAAAGATCGGTATTCCTGCTAATTGACGATGGTGATTGCCGAAACTAATTTAATTTAAATTAATAAGCTCAACAAATGGTTAATAAAAACTGTGAATTATTTTAATAAAACAAAGTATCATTAGCTTCTAACAGGTTGGACTAGTCTACTAACCGGCCCGACTTCAAGGTTCATGGTGAGTTTAATTTTTAGAAGTTAATTATTTGGAGGGCAAAAACGCACTATAACGTTCCTACAAATATGTGGATTAACAAACGGCCGGGACTATAGATTAACATTATAATTGATTTTAGACGCAGAAATGGGGCTGATACAATGTCAATAGGTAACTACCGGGGCGGAAAAAGAGCTTAGGGGAAGAAGAGCAAAAAAGAAAAACAAAAGAAAAAAGGAAGGTGGGAGGTTCCGTAATACCTCGGGACATAACAGTACGTAGGAAACATCATAAAAAGATATATTTGTGAAAATCGCTTTGAATCGATACCTTAGAAAGGACGTCCAAAATTATTTGATTCGCGAGATAAACGTAAAATTATTAGAAAAATATTACAAAATCCTAGTTTAAGTGCATTAAAATTGATTACAGAATTATATGAAGGGACTGGCGAGAAAGTACATCCTAAAACAGTTCGTCAAGCGTTAAAGAAAAGTAGTTACAATGGCAGAATTACCTGTAAAAAGCCAATAATAAATGAGGTAAATCGGAAGAAAAGATTAATTTTCGCTAAAGAGTTTATTTCTAAACAGCAAGAATGATGGAATGTGTAATATTCGCTGATGAGAGCAAATTTAAGATTTTTGAACCTGATGGATTGAAAATGTTATTGCGTAAACCAAACAAGGAACTTAAAATAAAAAAATTTTAGACCAACTTTGAAATGCGATAGCGGGAGTTTAACGATGTGGGGTTGTATATCAATTAGATATTAACGACTAACTGTATATACCATGTTGATTAATAAGTATTTAGAATGAAACATTAGTGGTGTTGCTACATCCAATGCGCCATGAATTTCCCGTAGTGCCAATCTTCAAACCTCTCGCTACACATTTGCAGACAGCTATGACAATCAGTATATTTGTGACAGCCACCAAAAGCATATATCATTTAATATTTTATAAAAATGGAGAAAACTAAAATTCGCGCAGTGATTAAGTATTTTTATTTGAAAAGCTTGCAACCACAAGAAATGATTGAGAAATTCTAAGAATCTGTGGAGAAATTTGCTTTGTCGAATTCAACCGTATATAACTGGATTGCTGAGTTTAAACTGGGTCATACCAGTATATCGTATGCATAACGCAGCGGTCGTCCAAATGAAGTGACTACATCAGAAATGAGTGAAAATATCTATGATATCGTGTTGGATGACCCCAAAATGAAATTGTGTGAACTAGCTGCGGCTGTGAGCATTTCATCTGAACGTGTGTTCAATATCTTACATAAATATTTTGGTATAAGAAAGCTAAGTGTAAGATGAGTGCCGCGATTGCCAATAACACAGGACCACAAAAAAAATCGATGAAAGGTTCTTTCGACCAGACTACGTGGATTATATGTTTTTTGGGTCGCTGAAACCAAATCCGAAGCTAGTTTTTCTCCATCATGTCAGGATTTTTCATAACCTCAAAATTAAGCCCAAAACTTAGCAACTCGTGGAATCATTAACCACCGCAAATTCTAATCACCGAAAATTCCTTGATCCCATAACCCTTCTACTTTGAAATCCCAAAAACGCATAATTTCATTACCACATAACCTCAAAACCCGACCCGATACAATAAAACGTATCTCTTACGTTAGAAAATCGCAGTAAATGAGCTCTTAATCAAAATATTGTAAACCTCATTATGTTCAAAACCTATAATCTCTTAACCCTTTTAGTGCCGGGCGAAAAAGAGGTGCTTATGCGAAGATAACCGGCCGATTTTACTAGGATTTGGTAAAAGGCTCATAAAAACCAAACGAAAAGCAATATTTAAAAATTATTTATTTTAATTCTCTCGTAATGAAATTAGACTATTTATAACGTATTTTAAATTTATTTTGATAGAGATCTCTCGCAATGCGAATAGTAAAGCGCTACAAGGTGCGGGCCGATATATCGGCTCTGGCACTTCTCGCCGGTGTAGCAGGAGCCGATATATCGGCTCCCGGCATTAAAAGAGTTAATCCCTTAACCCTTCAACCTGTTAACCCAAAAACCCTATAACCCCGTAACCACATAATTTCGAAACCCGATCAGAAACAGGGACACGCATCTCTAACGTCAGAATATCGCAGTAAATTAGCTGTTGATCAAAGTATTGTAAATCTCATCTTGTTCAAACTATATAGCCCCTCAACCCTTTAAGGAAATTCTTATCAAAAAGAAGTTTGAAAAATCTCAATTGTGCTATTTTTTTTCAAAATTGCAAAATGTCTTAGTACGTGAGACTGAAGCTCCGAATCTCAGTTTTAGCTCGTGTGTCGACATCCGGGGCACCTCCACATGGTGACGGTGGGCAACGGAGTTGTTCCGTGATCCGGCAGAGTCCTCGGATTGCGGCGCTCACACCGTCATGGTCGGCACACGAAAAAGTACGATGCAGGTATTTGGAACGCCAGTATCGGCGGCTGGTTCGGGCGAGAAAGTAGACCCACAGGCGTCGTCATCAAACGACTCCAGCTCTACATCGGTGGGTAACTTGGCCTTTGAAGAGTATGATGTTTCAAGAAAGCCTATATGTGATAATAGCGTAGACTCTTTCTGCGTTGTTTGTGGCGAATATCAGTTGTCAGTAAACTCATAAAGACATTCACAAATTTACTTAAAACTCGGTATACAGAATTTTTCGGTATAAAAATAGTGGACAATCAGTGGACTCCAAATTCTATATGCATGAGGTGTTCCTTGCAACTAAATAAACAGAAGAAACGGACGTTTGCTTCTCCAATGATCTGGCGGAAACCAGGAAATCACAAAGAGGATTGTTATTTTTGTTTAACGAATATTTTTGGGTACAACCAAAAGACAAAATCTTTAATTTCTTATGCAACTGTTAAATCTGTGACTTTTCCTACGCTTCTTAATGCTGAATAAAGTTCTGAAAGTTATATTACTTCCGATGAAATTGAAAGTGAAATGGAAACATTACAGGACGAAGATCTAGCTTATGGAGACAATGAGGATGTAGAGATGAACAGTGAAACATCGGAGGAATCAAAAGATGCGACTGATGTGGATTCTAAAGGTTTTACTCAAGAAGAGCTTAATGATTTGGTACGAGATGCAGGACTTTCAAAAGAAATATCTGAGCTGTTAGCGTCAAGACTGAAAGAAAAAAATTGCTTAACTCCAGGAACTCGTATCACTTTCTATCGCCATAGAAAAATTGAATTTAGAAAATATTTCACAAATATTAAAAATTTAGTCTATTGTAACGATATTGAAGGGCTTATAAAAGAATATAAAATTCCTTATAAATCCAACGACTGGCGTCTATTCATAGATTCTTCCACGCGAAGTTTAAAAGCAGTATTGCTACATAATGGCAACATATACGCTCCACTACCCGTTGGCCACTCAGTTGCGTTGAATAAAGAGTACCACAACCTTNGAAAAATCCTGACATGATGGAGAAAAACTGGCTTCGGATTCGGTTTCAGCGACCCAAAAAACATATAATCCACGTAGTCTGGTCGAAAGAACCTTTCATCGATTTTTTTTGTGGTCCTGTGTAATAGATCTAAAACGTGAATAAATTCGCAATTTTCAGTATTGTTTGGACAAATTTAGGCGAAAATAAAATAAATTTTTGCGCTGATACATAACTCTCGATGAAACATGGATCTACCATTATACACCTGAATCGAAACAACAGTTGACAGAATGGGTTCCAAAAGGTAGAAGTGCTCCGATGTGACGAAAGATGCAACAATCGGCTGAAGAAGTTCTGGCCACTATGTTTTGGGATGTACATGGAATAATCCTCATCGATTATCTTGAAAAAGGAAGAATGATTACAGGAAAATTTTATGTATCATTGTTGGACCGATTAAATAATGAAGAAAATAAAAAAGAAACGGCCTTATTTAGCAAAGAAAAAATTATATTTCATCAAGACAATGCACCAGCTTATAAATCGATAAAAACAAGAGCAAAATTGAGATATGAATTGATCCCACATCCACAATATTCTCCAAACCTGACTACGTGTGACTTCTACCCATTTCCAAATCTCAAAAGATGTCTACAGGGAAAGAGATTTGCATCAAATAAAGAGGTTGAATGGGAAACAGACGCATATTTGGGCGATTTAGAAATTTCTTATTATTTGGAAAACTTAAAGAAACTAGAAACTCGTTGGATTCGGTGTATTGAGCTAAAAGAAGATTATGTTGAAGACTGAAGTTGAGTTTTGCTAACAAAATGTTTTTTTATTTTCATTCTAAGGATTTAACAATCAACCTGGTATATGTTGTTATGTCCCAAGATATTCCGGAACATTCCTCTCTCTTTTGCTCTTCTTTATCGCTCTGCTTTCCCTATATTTTTCTTTCGCCGCGGTGGTCGCCAGTTGACATCGTACCAGGCCCACTTCTGCGTGCTTGAAATAAATTATAATATTAGGTTTTAGACCTGACTATATCGCTTATTAATTACCACGTAATTGTAAAAATGTAGCAGTTAGTATATTTTTCGCGCCCCAACCAACAGAATATTTATTTTTGAAATTAAACTCACCGTGAAACTCACCTTGATAGCCGGGCCTTATCACACTCACGACAAATAACGTGACCAGGGCGTTTTTATTTGTGGTCGTGTCGGTTAGTAAACCTGCATCCAACCTGTCAGAAACTAACGATATATTGTTTAAATATTTCACCTGTTTCCCTAACTCCTTTTCGAGCTTATTAATTTCAATTAAATCAAAACCAGCAGTCACTGCCGCCAAATAACAGAAGTTTGTTACATAGACTAACATCTTTTAAACAAAATTAGAATCACTTCAGAGATCAGTCTTGAAATTTCCATACCTTATCAGCATGCAAACATTTAGCACTAAAAGTTAGCGTCGCGGCGCCTGACACCGCACATAATAACGTTATCGTCTACGATTACTGTTCCAAATAATAAGTTTACGGCTAGCGAGTTATCGTCACACACATACAGCGTAAGTGGCGCGTTAAATTTTTCATTGATACTGACCTAATTTAGCAATGTCGCAAAGATTCACTTATATTCGCGGTCTATGTTCCTGTAATTTATAAAGCAAACCTCATATGTGCCCTGTGACACTGCGAGCGAAAGTCCGGTGCCAGCATCACTTTATCCCGCGTTTTTTAAACTTATGTTATGCTGCTTTCAGATATATTAGTAATACAAATAAGTTTCCGCCGTTTTCAAAAGATGGCTCCACCGACAAGATTACTGTGAAATCGTCAGATGTAAAACATCATATAGAAAGTTTGGACACCTGGCAACAACGTAACTTTAAAATACTATTGACTTTGTATTGGCAATATACATTTTTTTCGTTCGAAAATGTCGAGTTTTGTACCGAATAAGCGTCATTTGGGGGAAGTTTTGATTTTTTTTTTCATTTAAAGAAATCTGCTGCTGAGGCGCATCGGTCGCTTATAGAAGTTTACGGTGATGCTGCTTTAAGTGAGAGAAGTTGTCGTGAGTGGTTTCAAAAGTTTAAAAACGGCGAGTTTGATGTGGAAGATAAAGAACGCGAAGGAAGGCCACTAAAGTTTGAAGACGCTGAGTTAGAGGCATTATTGGACCAAGACTCATGCCAAACTCAAGAGCAGCTGGCAGAAAACTTGGGAGTGACTCAACAAGCGATTTCAAACCGTCTCAAGACCATTGGTATGGTACAAAAGCAAGGAAATTGGGTTCCGCATGAACTCAAACCCAGAGACGTGGAACGCCGTCTTTTCACGTGCGAACAACTTCTCCAAAGACAAATTCGGAAGGGTTTTTTGCATTGAATAGTGACGGGGGATGAAAAGTGGATCCACTACGACAACCCAAAGCGTAGGAAATCGTGGGGTAAGCCCGGTCATGCACCAATTTCAACGGCCAAACCGAATATTCATGGCAAGAAGCTAATGTTGTGCATCTGGTGGGATCAGCTCGGAGTAATCTATTACGAGCTACTCCAGCCTAACGAAACTATCACTGGAGAACGTTATCAACAGTAACTGATACAATTAAGCCAAGAATTGAAGCTTAAACGTCCCCAATATGCCAAAAGACATGACAGAGTAATTTTTCTACACGACAACGCTCGGCCACATGTTGCAATAGTCGTCAAGAATACTTTGGAAGCTTTACAATGGGATATCTTACCCCACCCGCCGTATTCACCAGACATTGCTCCTTCGGACTACCACTTGTTCCGGTCGATGGCTCACGTCCTGATAGAGCAGCACTTCACTTTTTACGAAGAAGCCAAAAATTGGGTCGATTCATGGGTAGCCTCAACAGATGAAGAGTTTTTTCGACGTGGCATCCGAATGCTGCCAGAAAGGTGGCAAAAAGTAGTAGCTAGTGACGGACAATATTTTGAATAAAATGTAAAATATATTTTTTTTACAATAAATTGATAATTTTTATAAAAAATGCGGCGGAAACTTATTTGTATTACCAATAATATGCGACATAGATAAACTAAAATTTTCTGCTCTGTAAGAACAGATGTATCAGGTCGTCTAGGATGAAATTTATAGACAAAAAGGCAAAATTGGTTGATAAATTACAAATATAAGGAATTATTTTATTCGTCAAAGTATGCACCCATATTGTCTATACACTTTTGCCATGTAAACGGCAGATTGTTCAGGCCGATGGTATTAAATCTTGGCGGACGAGAGTCAATGAATTCCTGGAAGGCCAGTTTTACAGCAGTGTCGGAATTAAATTGGTTTTTTATTAAAAAGGTGTCCAAATTGCGCAAGAAGTGTTAATCAGTGGGGGCTATATCTGGTGAGTAAGGAGAATGATAAAAAAATTCCAACTCCAATTCCCGTAGTTTTGCCACAGTCATTTGTGCAGTGTGTGGTCTAGTGTTATCATGCAATAAGATAGGATTCGATTGGTTAACCAATCTAGGCTGTTTTTCTTGAAGTTTTTGTATCATTTTGTACAGTTGGTTGCATATTTTTGCTGTGATTGATGAGCCAGGTTTTATAAAATCATAATGGATCACACCTGCGCTAGACCACAAAACACTCACCATCAGATTCTTTTCATGAATATTGCGCTTTGGAGTGTGTTTTGGTGATTTATCCTTGTCCAATCATTGTGCTGAACATTTGCGTTTGTCATATTGGATCCATTTCTCATCACAAGTGACGATTCGATTAAAAAATGGATCAGACATGTAACGAAAAAGCAACATCAAGCAAGCTTCCAAACGCTTTTGTTCTGTTTTTCATTTAGTTCATGTGGAACCCACTTATCCAACTTTTCACTTTACCGATTTGAGCTAAATGAGTTAATATTGTTTGTTTGCTAACACCAAACTTCAACGATAATTCATAGGCACTCTGAGATGGGTCAGACTGAACGGTGACTATTAGTTCGTCATTATTGACCTTTGATTCTGGGCGACCGCGTGGCTCATTTGTGAGATCAAAGTTACCTGTACGAAATTTGGCGAACCAATTTGATACTGTCTGCTGCGTAGTAACACTAAAGCCAAATACACTATTAATGTTTCGCGCGGTCTGCGATGCCGTAATTTCAAGTAAGAATTCATACTTTATAATAGTGCAAATTTCTGACCGTCCCATTTTCAACAAACTTAATTTTTAAAAAACGGTTTTAATATTTTTTAGAGCTTACAATGGTTTATTTAAACAGGAGATATGTTGCAACGTTACCTTCTTCTCCGCCCGGTCTTTGTCCACCTTTCGCGGTGGGAACGTCTTTCCGGAACGGTGTGAGAGAAGACTGGTCATCAGCTCGTTGACGCGGCGATCGTGGCCCTGGAATAGCTCGCCGGACGGCCGGGTTAGTTTTAATGAGCATGAGAGAGAGTTTTCGATTAACGAACAAAAAATTTATTGTCGGTTATAAACGCAGTTTCATGTGCGAGCGGATGTCAGCTTGGTATTATGAAGAATAATCTTTCTGGAAGACTCTAGATTCGTCGAAGAGTGTTGCTGCTGTCGTCGGTCGCATGTTTGTTATGACAGCTCAGCTGATCGATGAGTTTTGCGGTGAGATGGTTGCGCGGGATGGCAGACGCGGTTCGGTAGACGCGGTGATGTATACACGGTTTGACGCACAGTAGACGGTCGATAGAGTCGCGGGGAGCAGGCGCGGTGTTTTGATCGCACGGTTGGTGTTGTCGCTATTTTTACAACGCAGGTCTCCGCGATTCTTTTTCCACAATGCCGTTTAAATGCCTCGGAGAGCGCAAAACGGAAGCCACGCACAGGTGGCACGAAGAAACGGATGCACTCTCCGGGCCCAGAGGTCTCACGAAGTCGGGTACGGTAACCAGGAAGTACCCGCGGTATCGAGTTCCGCTCCTACGTTGACGTGAATTCTCCGCGAGAACCACTGAACCGCTCCTACGTTGACGTGAATTCTCCGCAAGAACCACTGCACCGAGAGATCGCGAAAAAACATGCGACGCGAGGATGTTGTCACCGGGAAACGGTCTGTGCGCTCTCGGAGGCGCCTCTTCGTCAGGAGAGTCGGGGCCGAGAACGCTCGGCAGAGACGGCGCAGTCCCCACCCCGGACGTATCAGGCCAAATGTCAGTCGGTCGCAGGTGGGTTAGGAACCGGGAACTCCCGTTGGAGACGGTAGTACACCGTCCCAAAGAAGGATGATGAGTGCGGCTGCGAACACGCAGCTGGGACGGCGAATACACCGTCTCGGTTCCTCGGCAACGAGAAAGGATTACGAATGCGGCTGCGAACACGCAGTTGGGACGGCGCATACACCGTCTCGGTTCCTCGGCAAGAAACGATTACGAGTGCGGCTGCGAACACGCAGTTGGGACGGCGCATACACCGTCTCGGTTCCTCGGCAAAGAAAGTCGGGATGCGGAGCAGCCTGCGAACATGTCGCTCTGACTGAATCCGGTGGAATCGGCCTCGATGCCTTCGCCGGTCAGATTTTATATCCATCGGAGGCCGCTTGTTTATGTTTGTTGACACGCACGTGATCACGCTCCTGGCAGAAGCGCGTAACGTGCGTGTCGTGTAGTTTAGGATAGCGCAAAGCATCGGTGAGCGACCCGATGGATGGTCGGTCGGGTCGCAGAGAGGGCAATGGTGTAAATGCGCCGTTACAATGTAACTTTTCAACAAAAAAAAGAAAGGGAATATATTAACCCAATGTCAAATAATAAGCTGTTATAGTTGGCAATATTATTAACTACAAATTTCATCCTTGCCAACCTAATACATGATTCACCTCTCGCCATAACTCAGCAACGTGAGAACACTGTGGAATGATAAATCCGTTGGTGTTCTTATCGATAAATGTTGACCATCGCAATTACGAAAGAGAGAGACAGAAATGTGCTTATAAATATATACTTCATCTTCGCAGCAGTCGGTTTCAGTCAGGTTTTCAGTCTGTTTTAGTCGGGAATTAGTTCAGCCCCTGCCATAGTACATTTCAGTTTTTAGGCAATGGGTTTTCTTTTCAATTTTCAAGGTTCTTAATTGCAGTCAGTGCGTCATCTCGAGTCTTAGTCGATAGCGACAAATTATTTTATTGATAAAATCCGTGTGGTACATCCGCAAGTGCCAGATATTGCATGAAATGTCCCGCGGCAGCCAACTTCAGTGGTCTCAGGCAGACCGCCTATCTCCCTCTTCCTACAAAAGCGACGTATTTTTCTAGCCCTAATATTTCGTATTTCGAAGGATGTTGCTCCTTCGAGAAGTCCTATTAGCCGACAATCAATGTAAGTTATTTTCATAAGATTAGTAATTATAACAAGATAAGTAATTATAACGAGAACCGGTAACCATACATTTGTACAGTCCGGCTGTCGATTTCATTCCAATTTCTTTGGATCGTAGCGAAAAATCTGTTACCATCTCAACATAAAAATTATCGAACTTCGCGAAACCAATAATAAATTATATTTTTTTTATTTTACTTTATACGGATATTATTCTTCCCTCTTAATTTTACTCAGTCCATCGATCCTACTTTAAAACCACGCGTATAACCTTTCGCAACGTTCCCTCGGCTTACATAATCTTAGCCTGGCGGAGCCGCTCCCGCCGCGCATGTTGTGTACTATCCAGGACGTGAAAATACACGAGGGGGGACCCCAAAAAATTGGATTTTTTTACAAAAACTTTATTTATTAACTTTTTTACAAAATTCCTTCAGTCACCTTCAAAGTACTCTCCATTAGATGCGATGCACTTGTCAAGTCTTTTTTCCCACTGTTTGAAGCATCTCTGGAACTCTTCAACTTTGATATCGTCCAGTGCCCTTTGCGAAGCTGTTTTTACCGCCTCCACATAATCAAAACGCTTCTCTTTTAGATTTTTCCTTATTCTCGGAAACAGAAAAAAGCCGCACGGGGCTAGGTCTGGTGAATACGGAAGATGGGGAACGACAGGCTATCCCCGAGAGGCCCTGTGTGAGTAGGCGAGGAACAAATTTAGCGGAAACACGTCTCATTTGCAACTGCTCAGTCAAAATCCGCTGGCACGAGCTCCAACACACGCCTGTCTCTTCTGAAATTTGGTCGATAGTGAAATGACGATCTTCGTTGATTTTTTTGCGGATTTTTTCAACGTTTTTATCGTTTCGATATGTTGAAGAACGCCCAGAACGAGCATGGTCTTCAACACTCATCTCACCACGTTTAAACCACTCGAAAACTTGTGTGCGGCTCATAGCATCCTCTTTGAAAGCCTGTTGCAATATTTGGTAAGCTTCCATTGCCGATTTTCAAGCAGAAAACAAAATTTCAAACACACTCTTTGTTCTTTTAAATTTGCCATAACGACTTCGCAGGCGGAAAAAAATAACAATAAAAGGAACACAACACTACGCTCAAACGTTAACCTACAAATTGACGCCGTCTGCACAGCTGTTTCGTGAAGGTCTCTACTAACCCCATGTAGCGGGAGAACTCTCTACTACGTCTATTAATGGCAGCGCGCTCTCAGTTCGGTTTTTTTTGGGTCCCCCCTCGTATAGAAAACCTAAAAGCCACCACTTTCGCCCGCGAATTCATCATTAAAATAATTTTAGAGAACGGAATAACTTCCAAAATGTTAATTGACCAAGGCACCAATTTTTTAAGTAATAAATTTAAAAATATATGTAAGTTTTTGGAGATCGATAAAATTCACACCACGGCATATCACTCTCAAAGTAACGACGCGCTAGAAAGGTCGCATCGCACGCTTGCTGAGTATCTACGACGTTACATTAATCCAGATTAATTAGAACGATTGTGTACCTTATGAAATATTTACTTATAACAAAAAAATACACACAAGCACGGGATACACTCCGTTCGAACTCGTGTACGGACGTAAAGTGAACTTGCCCTCAATGGTAATGCAACTACCAAAACCTTTATACTCAAAACACGATTATATCTCTGAACTTAAAAAACGGATATGCGCGACCAATCAAATTGCGAAGGAAGAGTTAAAAGGAGAAGAAATAAAATATAATAGTATGATAAAAGGACCAAATTCCTCAATTATCGACTAGGAGATCAGGTATTACTATATGATGAAACCGTTCGCTGAAGGAAATAAAAAATTTGTACGCTCTTTGGACAGGATTCTACGACATACTTGAAATCCACGATAATGCAAACTAAACTATTAAATGAAGACGAGCTACGCTAAGAACGCACGCTAACAGACTAAAATCATTTCTAATATAGTAACACTTATCTTTTATGAAAAGCGGATAAGCCGTTTGAACATTCGCCTACTTGCTGGGGTTTGACGAAAAACTTGCGAACGTCGGGGTCCAATCGTAGGGCAAACCCCCGAGCACGTCCGCGCAACCACTGGAAAGAGAAATAACTGAAGGATTACCTCCGATTATAATATAACGGGTTCTCGAAAAAGCCTAATTAAAAGTTTCTTTCCATATCACAATTTGTACAAATATCACGAACTTTGTAAGAATTTGCCATATTTGACGCAAACTTGATTCACATTTGAGTAGATATAAATAATTTCTCTTTTAGTATGGACTTGTAAATATAAAAGATATATCAATGATATATGAAATATATTTGATCATTTGAGCAAACGGAATCAAAAATTCATATGAAATTAACGTATAATACAATGAATAAAAATATTTCAATAATTAAAATAAAGTAGACATAACATAAAATCACTTTCAGATTAATTGTGTAACAATAATGTGCATACCATATTTGCAATAGAGCGAATACGGTATCTGCGCATAGAATTATCGCTCACCAAGTTAACACTCACTTTCCATGCCAACATGTAGGTATAATATAGGATTTTTAAACGAACACACCCATAAACAATTATAATAACTATTGTTAACGGGAAAAGAATATGTCTTAAGTCATTAAATATAAAATGTCCGATTTCAAACTGAAAGTATAGTTTATTATATCTTAAGCAAAGAGCAATATAATTAATCAAAGTATGTGCCTAAACTATTGATACAGTTTTGCCATCTTAACGGTAGCTTGTTAATGCCGGCAGCGAAGATGCCTGGAGAGCAAATGATATTAAAATCGCGAATGGCGTTTTCTATAGCTTGTCGGGAATTAGAATTTTTCTTTGCAAAAAGTGGCCCAATGTCTGGAGGAAATGGTAGTCAGTTGGTGCAATGTCTGGAAAATACGGTGGGTGACACAAAGTTTCCAAATCCATCTTCTGTAGTTTGAGCAACGTTATTCGTGCGACATGTGGTCGAGCATTATCCTGCAAGAGGATTGGGCTGTCTCTATTCACCAATCTCGGCTGCTTAATCCCGAGCTCCCTCATCATTACGTCTAATTGGTTACAGTAGACATCGGCCGTAATTAACTAACCAGGTCACATGAAGCAATAGTGGAAAACACCAGTGCTTTACCACCAAACAGACACTATTAGCATTTTTTTATGAATATTCGGTTTCGGAGTGTGTTTTGGCACTTCATCTTTATCCAACCATTGTGCCGAACGCTTGCGATTGTCAAGGAGGATCCATCTTTCATTACACGTAACAATGCGTTGTAAAAATTGCTCGTTTTTATGTCTCGACAGCAAAAAAGGGAAGCTATGAAACAGTTTTTCTTCTGACGCTTGTTTAATTCATGCGGAACTCATCTATCCAGCTTCTTAACTTTATCGATTTGTTTCAAATGGTTTAATATTGATAGAATAATAACGTTAAATTTTGCTGCTAATTCAGGCATAGTTTGAGATGTATCTGCTTCCACTGCAACTCTGCAGCAGCACTTTTAGCTCATCATAATCCACCTTACTCTTTGGTCGCCAACGTGGTTGATTTTGAAGATCAAAATCGCTAGATTGCAACTTCTCAGACCATTGACATACTCTGCGTTCATTAGCCACATCCTTGCCAAACACTTTGTTGACACTTTGAGTTGTCTGTTATGCATTAGTTCCATGACGGGACTCATATTCAAAAATAATGCAAATTTTCTACTTATCTATGGTTTACAAAATTTAATCTGCAAAAAACAATTTGACAGATAATCAGAAAACAAAACGTGCGTCTGAAAGGCTAATGACGTACCTTCACAAAAGAAAATGAATTGTCAAAGTGAAATATAAAAAATATCGAGTATCAAACATGAAGTAATCGAACATTTCATATTTAATGATTTAATAATTACGCTAGATTTAAAAAACGATTATACAGTATCAACGGGAAAAAATTTATACTTATAAAAAAAAATACGAAGAAGAAAACGATTATAACCAAAACATTATTACCTGGAAAATTATAAATATAAACCATAAAAAAGATAAAAACGAACAAGTTCTCCACCAATCTGCCAAACTCCTCTTCCTTTTCCCAAGAGGGAGAGGATGTTATAACTGTATATTACTTCATTCACGTCGAAACGCTATTAAGAAATCTTCGACAGCACTACGATAGTAAGACACCGTGTTACAAGAAAGCACCGCGTTGCACATTCCGCTCACGGGTCAGAACACGTATCCACTCGATTGTTGCCAAAACGTCCCTTACGAAAATAATTGATCACTATTTAATATCAACGTCGACCTTAAACAATGGTTCGCGCTCTCTGTTATTGCACTTCGCGCTATCGCGTCTTTTGCATAACCACTACCTTGCGCCATTGTAACCGTACGCAGCGCAGATTAGAGACAAGGTTCCCAACGGGATAAGAAGTAAACATTACGATTTTTTCAATAAACCTGTTCATTTTCAAACCGTCACGTTATCCCCGCGCTTAACCGCTCGATATTCTTTAATCTCGAAATATTCGTTACGCCTTTAGACCACCCAGGTGTAACAAACCACTTCGCGATCAGCGTTTCGAATCGATAAAGGATATCAAATAAAAATCGCTGCGCAAACTGAAGGTCATACCGTCTGCCTTGAATCAGTAATGTTTCCAGGATCAAACGCATATGTGCGTTGCAAACAATGAGGACTACTTTGAAGGAGACAATAATAATTTTGATGATTGAATTGTTATTTTGATTTTTAAAAATGAAGTTCGAAATTTTTTGATCACAGTAGTATGTGTACAGGGGAGGGACACAAAAAACCGGATTTTTTGTATAAAAACTTTATTTATTAACTTTTTTACAAAATTTCTTCAGTCACCTGCAAAGTACTCTCCATTAGATGCGATGCACTTGCCAAGTCTTTTTCCCCACTGTTTGAATCTCTGGAACTCATCAACTTTGATATCGTCCAGTGCCCTTTGCGAAACTATTTTTACCGCCTTCACATCATCAAAACGCTTTGTTTTTAGATTTTTCTTCATTCTCGGAAATAGAAAAAAGTCGCACGAGGCTAGGTCTGACAAATACGGAGGGTGGCGAACGACTGGCCATCCCCGAGAGGCCAAATAATGGGTCACTCGTAAGGCGGTATGTGCGGGGGCGTTTTTGTGATGAAGGAACCAGTCACCTGATCGCCAAATTTCCGGGTGTTTCCTACGCACACGTCCCCTCGCAGACGTCCTAAAACTTCCAAATAAAAGTGTTGGTTAACAGTTTGGCCAGGGGGAACAACGGGAAGCGTTTTGATGATGTTGAGGCGATAAAAACAACTTTGCAAAGGGCACTAGACGGTATAAAAGTTAAAGAATTTCAGAGATGCTTCAAACATTGGGAAAAAAGACTTAACAAGTGCATCGCATCTAATGGAGAATATTGGGTGAGTGCAAAAGTTCGTGCGGAGGTGCAATAAATGGCGTTAGAAGCGGCGTAAAGTTTTGTCATTAATACCGCCATCTTCGTAAGACATATCGTTGGAAAGGTGACGTGTGCAGCGTTCATTTCAAACAAAAGAATTTGTGTAGATACGAACTGTTTCGAGAAAGATTACTTTCAAAATGAGTGTCGAAAAGGTGCATTTACGGCATGTCATGCTTTACGAGTTTCGGAAAGGAATAAACGTTGCAGCAGCCGTAAAAAACATTCAAGAGGTTTATCAAGATCAAGCACCAGCTAAACGAACTGTGGAAAAATGGTTTGCGAAATTTCGCCGCGGACAGTTTAACCTTGAAGACGAGCCACGCTCAGGTCGACCTTCAGACATTGATGACGATGTTGTGCGAACTTTAGTTCAGAATA
>NW_014556249.1:43675-61136 GCF_001313825.1 Dinoponera quadriceps
ACCTTACGTGACAGTATCAGACATGTCATACATCACGACTGGGTAATGCTAATGCCGGCGGTACCGTAACTTTCAATCCTCATAACTCGAAAAGTACTGATTAAAAAAACGTTTCATTATAGCGTTTTGGAAAGCTCTCGAGGTAAGCTACAAGAATATGCATTGAAAAATGGGGGTTTCCATTTAAGAAATTAAAGGTGACCTTCACGTGATCTTCAAACGACTATCCAAGGTCAAACCAATGACACCATCTTATGTGCCCCTCAAAGTCACAAAACTTTTGTCTGAAACATTTTTCTTTAAAATGTCGCGTTCACGAAAACATCGGGTGAGACGGGTGGTCTGGGACACCCTGTATATATAAAAGATGTAGACGTAGTGCATTGTTACATTCTGGGTACCTCGGGAACTACGAATTCCTTTTCTTTTATGTAATTGGGAAGCAGACGGACTTCGGGCAAGAGATATTGTAAAAAGGATAAGATTACGATGGTTCGCCGTTAAACGCGCCATATGTTTCCCAATGCGTCTTTCATCTTTGCTGCCTTTACGTAAGACATGTAGTTTTGTTACATCCTAGACATCTCGTGAACAACGAATCCTTTTTTTTATAATCAGGAAACAGACAGATTTGGGCAAGCGCTATTGTAAAAAAGATACGATTACAAATGCGTTATGAGTTTCCCTACGCGTCTGCGATCTTATCCGCCTTCACACATAGTCGTCAAACTCAGGCCTTTTGATAGGATTAGGTCCTTAGGATCGTTTATGACATCCAGATTATATGAGGAATTTTCCAGCGTATCCTTTTTTCAACTCTCTATATTTGTTTTCCACGCAAATTCATTGGCGATCGTCATCCGCCACTGCCAAAAATCTTCCCTATAAAAGCCTCACTCTCTTGCCGCAAGCACTCTTTGCCCGTTTGACTATTGTCGCGTATTATCGTTTTCAACATCTTTTGCATTCATGCCATTACGGCTTCCTCCACGACTTCGCCTTTGTTGTTCAGATCGGGATCTCTTCAGTGCCACCCGTATTATGAAAATTGCTGTGCGTAACTCGGAATTTCTTAAAATATTCGTCTCGATATTCCGGTAATTAGTTTGAGTATCAGAATCGCTCGATTTAACCGTAGGCAGTCAGTGTAAGTCAGCCAGTGTCAGTCAGTGTCAGTCAGTGAGTCATTTTCACTTCGCCTTCTGCTGCCGAACATCTCGTTGTGCAAGTCGGGATGTCTTAAGTGAACTATTTCTCACGGTATTCCGGGATCCCAAAAATCCGGTACGATCAACGAACCCACTTTCTACGTACTATTCACCACAGTTGATTCACCTAAATCGTATATCTCTATTTCATATTTAAACATGACTTTTAATAATTTCAATCCAATCTCCAATCCCATTTTACACTTCAAAACACACACATACACTGCGTAATTATTATCTTCCTTGTATTATATTATGATGTTTTTTTCGCCATACCAATACGTTAAATATTCTTGTTACATTAAATCCGATTGTATTATATTAAGTTACACGGATTATTTATTTACGTAATCTTATTTTAATCTTCATCTTGTATTTGCATTATTCCAATAATGCTGATTTTTAAAAGTTTGTTTAATGTTAACCCATATATCCCATTGTTTAACTTTAGCTAACCCTTTCATCTTTTAAATATTGTATCTTTTACAATGACTTTTCTCATCAGTTTACCACTATTATTATTCCATGTGAGAACCAAATTATGTTATTAGTATAATTAATAAACTGTTTTATTAAAAAGGCCCTAAATTTAACCAAGTTGTTAAAATTATTTATTCATTTCCTTTCAATTACTTAAATCCGAGTTCTCCTTTCAACACTCTCATATGGTCCTAACCCAGGTAGAGAGATTAAGGTCTTTGACCTAAATAAACGATCACCTAACGTACGTTCTGTGATCGGAGTAAATGGGCCTCTCCGGACCTTGACCTGATCTGCAGACCTACCAGTACGTTAAGCCTTACGAGTGCGCGAGTAAGCGATGTATGTTGCGTACATCCTGTTCCAGGACGACAGGATCGAGCGAGCCTCGCCACTTCCAGAATCAGGAACGCCGAGTTGCAGCGCTCCAGACAAAATTGTCTCGAGCACGCCAGACTTTTGCCGCCGTAGCTAACAGCGCACGTTGCGAGGCGGCGCGCCGCCAGGGTGGTCTGCGCGCGGACGAGTTTGCTCGCAGGCGGCTAAAAGAGACCGCTACGTAATAGAGAACACAGACCCTTTTCGTCTTCCATCGCTCTCAGATTAACGAAGCGGTGATCGTAAGTCTCGCGTACAATTCGATTCTGTGTTAGGCATTGTAAGGTCGTTGTCGTTGAAGGTGGTTTAGCCTTAAGTGCCACGATTTCTTATGGTGCCAGAACTTCGTTCTGCAATCGTGGCCGTTTGCGCCACAGGCAGAAGACCGAAAGATACTTTCGCCGAGCACCTCCGCAGAACAACTAATTGGCTCCACAGCCAAATTGAGGATCGAGCATAGTTCGACGAGCGCGATCGTCCATTGTGGACATCGCCTTCGGGAACGCCAGACGTCGTCTTCCCGCGTCCGCGAGTTTGTGAGACCGAGCTCGCGTACAGACGAGCAGTTCTCATCTAGCGCCAAGACGCATGTAGACTAAGTCCACAGAGGGACTTAAATGCGGAGCGACGAGTCGTCTCCAAAGCGTTCTCGACGACAAGCACTGTTCATATGGGACGTGGACGCTAAGAATCGTCCACATGTGCATCTACTACGCACTCCCTAATTCCAACGGAGAATTTAGTACACGGGGCAGATTGAACCTCCCCGCGGCACCGTGTATGCGCTAAAATGTCCGGAAAGGCCTTCAGGGTAACTGACAGGTCACCAAGAGAGCAGCTCCACTCCGCCCGGAGGGACAAGGGAACTCGGCGGCTAACCGCTTTACGAAGGACCTTTCACGGCCGTCGTGCGTCGGCGAATCGTTTGTCACGCGCTTTGTAGGCAATGCAGAGGATCCTATCGCGACTGGAAACGAAAGGCCAAAAGATAAGCTCTTCGTCTGTCAATGTGCAAAGCGCGCTCTCGCTTTCGCGTTATCGACGAGAGCAACCGGACGGGTCCCCTATGTGGCGTGTAGCACGTAATCTTCTAACACGTCAACTTTGCACCGTTTCGGTAAATTGAATCGGCGCTTACTCCTATAACTTTTTGAGCGTTCAAAAAAAATGAATTATCCAAATGTGTTTAAGAAGATAAGAAATTAATTTAAAAATTAATTGATTATACCGCTCTTTTGCGGTTGCGTAGTATTGATATATAGTTATTAAAAATGCCATTTAGTATGGAGATAAGCCCACTCTAACCTTTAAAAGTATTCAGTTTATTACAGTCAAACATGGCAACGGATAAAATGCATATCCGACACTGTATTCCTTATGAATTCCAACGAAGAGAAACTGCTGTAAGGCATGCGAATCGATTTGTTCTTTTCTCGGCAAAGATGTTGTATCGTACAAGGTGTGCGTATTTTGATTTAAGCCGTTTAAAAACGGTGATTTCACTCTGACCAACGACAACGTTTCGGAGAGCCTCAAAAATGCGACAACGATGATTTGGAACAACTGCTCGTTGAGAATTCGACACAAACGCTAAAGAAGCTTGCAGAGCAGATGGGCATCGTGCAGCAAACCGTTTCCAAACGCCTACATGAGATGGATAAGATCCATAAGGGAGGAAAATAAGTTTTGCATAAACTTACAGAAACCAACAAAAATCAACAAGTGGCAGCGTGATTTTCTCTTCTCAATAAGCAGCGTGGAAAGTCTTTCTTGTGTAAAATCGTTACGGGCGATAAGAAATGGATACTCTATGACAATCCGTAACGCAGAAAGTCATGTGTAAACTATTGGAACCGGATAAAACAGTTACTACGGACTGCTACCAACGTTAATTAATCCGCTTGTGTCAAGAATTGGAACAAAAATGCCCGTATACTGGCAAAGGAGAACGTCCTATGAAATTATCGCATGACAACGCCAGGCCACACATTGCTTTCAAGACAAAAGATAACATAATGTATCTTGGCTGGGACATCATGCAGCACCCGGCGTATTCACCAGACACTTCTTCATCCGATTATCACTTGTTCCGTCCGATGTAACATGCCTTGCCCGATACTCACTTCCAATGAGTGGGCGAGTGGACGAAAATGGCTTGAAGACTTTATTGAGTTCAAAAACACAGCATTCTTCCAAGATGGAACTCATGAGCTGCCTGAAAGATGGCTTAGAGTTATAGAAAGCAACGTCGATTACTTTGAAGAATTTGTTTTACTTCTTTTAAAGTAAATCTTGATTAAGCTGAAAATTTTTTATTTTTCATTTGTACGCCAAATATTTAAATAAAATTAGAAGAAATACATAGATAAAGAAGAGAAAATAATCGAGCCATTAACATTTGAGTTTCGCTTTCTATATGAAGTTATTGCGTTATCTGAGTCAAGAAAATTGGGCTTATGAGTCATATTTAACGACATTTTATCGATTCTAAATAAGTGTCGATATAACAGCGTTTATTAAAGTTAAAATATTTTGCTTAATTAATGTTCATAAACTTAATGTTTTTACATCGCAGTAAGATTATGTTACTGGCGGACTATAGCCTCACAATTCGCGCGCCATTAATTGGTCAGTGAACAGTAACATAAACAAAAACACGACATTGTAAAGCGAACCACAATGTGTTAAAAAATGTATAAATGATTTAAGAGTAGTTTATATGCCTAAGTGCTGATGTTAATAATATGACCTTTTAAATATATAACATGACGTTAATGAACTATTAGATTCATACCTTGTGCGTATCAAACAAAAGTTCAAACTCCATTTATTGTCTCCATTTTATACAGAAAAGTTCATATTCCACATATATTCTAAATTGTAGAAGCGTGATAGCAAAATCGATATAATTGCTGTCAACGTAGCCTTTCCCATCAGGTTGCTTCCTTTCAACTGTCTACTGAAAATATCCCAACGGTTAGAGATTCATTAATAATGCACTATCCAAGTGCTCTAAACCTTCGATGGTAATTTTTTTTCCAGTTGACAAATTTTGAAGAACTGCAAAAAATATCTACAAGATGTGGACGTTCCGTGTTTCTCCTAAAGTTTTCAAATGTCTTTCGCACGTTTTGTATAATCAAGTAAAAAATTATTTATCTACATGATCGCAATCCATCATATACAAATGTGTAGCGGCAAAAAACAAAATAATACGAAATAGCAAAGAAACAGTGGTGGAACTTTTTATCACAGTGGATATTTCTCATGTTGTTCCTCTCACAATGATAATTTATTTACTCATACCTTTGTCCAATAGAGCACGTCGATAAAAAGATATTACATCTCGGCATTGTGCGTCATGTTTATTCTAGTTATATTAGCATTTACTTCGGCGATATGGAACTTTTGAAAATTCTTTCGAGAGCATGCATGATAACAATTAGAAATCAATCACAAATGTGGGGACGATTTTCCGTCGATAGTAAAACAGTACACTTTTGAACCATAGTATGGATTGTTCGAGCAGTTATAATGGTATTCCTTGCCGTTACTATAGTTCACTGTTATTTATTCCGATCAGTTATTTCCATATTTAAAACTATTGTATAAAGATTAATGTTTTATCTATTTTCTACCAACTGATTTGCAAATGTGCTATTACGATAATAAGAAGTTAATCAAAATAAATTGTTTGGAAATATTGAGCTTGAAAGAAAACAATAATTGTTTGTTTTGTGCAATATTTAAATAGTTTTTTATTATTTTCGATGATACTTTATAAATGTAATTATACAAAGTGTCCCAAACCGTTCTTGGTTTTCGTGATGAATGGTAGAATAGGTGAAACTGAATAGAAAAGTCATGTATGATTTTGCAAAATTTGCAAAAGTGGAATAGAGAAATTAATTATTTTGTCTGAGCTAATGAGCGAATAGAAAACGATAAGCCGGAATTTCTGTAAAAAGAAATGGCATATTTCTGACAATCTTCTAACAAGAATAGGTATCAACTGATAATGTGCGGTTTTCTTCTTCTCGACGCACAACTCTATCACATGCCGTTCGCTACTTGCTACCTCATTCTGACTTTAAAAATCAGTTGATGTTCATTGTTGCCAGGAGGTCTCCAAAAATAAAGCATTTTTCTTTATACAGTGTCCGGCCTACCTTCTCCCATACATTCATTAACTCAAACAAAATAATTAAATTTTCACTAATTATTGCAAATTTTGCGAAATGGTACATGATTTTTTCTTTAGTTTCACCCTATTTGCATACCATGGAAACTGAAAAGTGCTTGAGATATTTTGTACAATATCATTATTTTTTTATTTTTTTGTACTAACTTCGATAAAATTAAAAAACTCAAATGCGTTCGAATATTATCTCCTTTTTTCGTTCTCCCGTAGATGTGTTTTAATTTTTCCACGTAAACACTGTACGAATATAGTTTCTTATAGCTTTCAAGATATAACACGAATAAAAATTTTTAAGGACAGATTTAGAATGGGCCATTAGTTTAAATCGGATGATGATGAAAATTATCGGTTTGTGGCCGCCAGACAACCAAGACCCCCGTAAGATCGTAGGTTCGAAACTTCGACTGCTATATACATTTATCGCATTGCTCTGCGTATTGGCGATACCAGTTTTAGCATCACTGATAAGAATATGGGGCGACATGATTTTAATGATAAATAACTTGCAATGCAGTCTATCTATATTGATGACGATATTCAAAATCTGCATCATATGGTACAAACAAGAAGGTATAAATTGCATAGTGGAGTATTTTCCATCTATATAACTTTTAGTTTTTTTAAGTTTTTAAGGCTTAATTTCTTTTGTGGATTTGATTGTAGTACGAGGTCTGTTCAAAAAGTATCGCGAATTTTGTGTTCTTTCAAAAATTATTTATTTATTCATGAATATCTATTTTGTCTCCTTCAAAGTAATCCCCATCAGATATTATACAATTGTGCCAACGTGTTTTCCAATCCTCGAAGCACTTCAAAAAATCATTTTTTGTGATCTTGTTCAGCTCCTCCTTCGGTGCCGTCTTTATCTCCTCAATCGTAGCGTAGCGTCGTCCTTTCATGTGCCTTTTCAGTTTCGGGAACAAAAAAATGTCACAGGGGGCCAGGTCTGGGGAATACGGTGGCTGCGGCATCATTAGTGTGTTGTTTTTGGCCAAAAATTCGCGCACAAGCAACGACGTGTNACTTCTCTAACGGTGATTCGACGATTGGCCAATACTATTTTCTTCACTTCATCAATGTTTTCGTCTGTTGTTGACGTGCTCGGGCGTCCGGCACGCTCTTCGTCGTTCACATCTTCTCGGCCCTCTGAGAACATTTTGTACCACCGATAAACGTTGCTTCGGTCCAAGGTAGCTTCACCATATGCCATAGTCAACATTCGGAATGCGTCCGCGCACTTAATTTTGTTAGATTCTTTGATCCATTTTTTGGAATAGGCAAAAATCAAAGACGAGCCAAAACACGTCCAAGCAAAACAGCTGTCAAAGTTAAACTGAATATTCAAAATGGCCGAACTTGTCGGCATAAGTGAGGGGCATGAGTACCAACATAACGCCACAAAAAAATCGAAAATCGAATATACGTAACCCGCGGAAATTCAAAATTCGCAATACTTTTTGAACAGACCTCGTATGTGGCACCCACTTGTCCAATTTTGACCCAAAGCCAAATTGGTGGAGGCTGTTGACGATAATTCCGTGAACTACTCCGAATTCAGTCTCGAGCTTGCGAGTTGCATTATCCAGGGTTTCTTCGATTCTGCTTCGTAAGTGCTTATTAGCGATGACTGAAAGCTTTTCAGAGCTGGACTCGTCCTCCGGGTTACAATTACCATTTCGAAATGTTTCAAATTAAAATTAGCATGACCTGATAGTAATCACATTTTGTTTTGAAGCTTCACAAATGGGTCTGAGACAGGTGTTTCTTTTCAACTCGTATAACAAAATTTGCCTAATTTGCTACTTTGAAAGCTCCATTTTGCAATTTTTTGTAAATTCACAGGCGCTATCCGTCTGCAATAGTTTGTGCAGCGAAATTTGATCAATTAAAAACAATCGCCCTATTTATTCTCTTTTATGGTTTACTTTAAATGCAGACGCGCCAAATAGGGGCGACGCAAAATACGAAAGACATTCTGACCAATCTGATAAAACATTCGAAATTATATTGGCGTATTAAAATACTAACGCGTCATTCGTTCTTATAGCTTTAGCATCTCTAATTGATATGATCAAAAACGATTGGATAAAGATGAAAATGAAAGAGGAGCAAGATGTTATGCTGATGTATGCCACGATTACTCGCAAAGTTGCCATGTGCGGAATGTTTTTGATACTATCGTCACTGATGATTAGCGTCGTCCTTCCATGGTTCGGATTGACGGTCAGACAAGTGACAAATTTAACCGACCCTGGAAAACCACTGCCGTTGCAATCGTACTACTTGCATGATGTTTCCAAAAGTCCGCAGTTTGAGTTAACGTTTCTGGCACAAGGAATCGTGATGTTTGCAACCTGTCTCTCATATTCCGCGGTCGACAACTTTCTCGGATTACTGGTTATACATGTATGCGGTCAACTAGAGAATCTGCATTCGCGTTTGTCACATATGGACAAATTCCCGGACTTCAATGCAGTTTTGAAATACAACGTTCAAGATCATATTCGCTTAATTAGGTATATATGACAGATCGCTAAGGTAAACTAAATAACATAAAACTATTCCTAAACAGAAGTTATCGCAGTACTTAAATATATAAAAGAATAACATTATTAATGATCAAATATGATTAAATTAACTTAATTTAGTTTTTGTATAATTTCTTGGTTTGTGCTATAACTACTGTATACTCGCCAATATTTTCTTTATTCTTTTTTATAAAATTGAAAGTTATATTACTTTCTAAGGGACCATTACTATTACAGGTCCATTCAAATCATTGACGATACTTTCGATTTAATGCTGCTTGTGTACATATTTTTCTTTGGCATAGTATTCTGCTTTCAAGGATTTCTCATAGTTAATGTAAGCTATAAATATTTGTGCATAAAATGACATGGTTATAGAAATATTATCATTACGAGGGTTTGGAAAAAAGGTATTAAAAACATTGTTCCGGAAACTATGTGTGAGTTTATATATTATGTACATTTAATACGTATTTTATATATAATTCGTGATTTTTACTAGCAAAAGTAATGAAAATTATAATAATTACAAAAGTACTCTCTCGATGTATCCGAGCGCGTTGTCTTACGGTCCCCCAAAATTTGAACATTCAGTGATCTGAAACAAAAAGTGAATATCATTACATATTTACAAATTTTTTTAGCTATCATTGAAAGTTGATTATAAAAACAAACTTTTATTTGATTATTTTATGACAATACGTCACAGTGCAAATCCCCCCGCGGCCCGACCGATCAACCGTTGAGCCGTTACCGGCGCTTTGCGCTACAATAATTAAAACACAATACACGTTTGACAACAGTGTATAATAACACGACGTTACGCGTGTGATAAATAGTGGATCGTGCCGTTGCTAGGCAACGACACTGCGGTAAACACGGCAGAAGCAATATATAAATCCGCTCCACCGTGGAAAAGAAGCCGAATCCGCCAGAGTCAGTCAGATCGAAAAATCACTGACTGCTCCGGATCCCGATACTCAGGTCGAAGAACCACGACGGTGTGTGCGTCGTCACGGCTGTGAGTTCGCAGCTGCACTCGATTTCCTTTCCTCCCGGCAAAAACGAGATAGTGAGTTCGCCGTCTCTCCCGTCAAAGTCGCGGGCACCAGAATCTACATCCTCTCCGAGACGGTGAATTGGCCGTCTCCGTTTTCCCGACCCTCGTACCCGGCGTCCATGGGATCGGAGAGCTGGACGAGTCAAAGTAGTGCGTTCGCTGTTTCTGCCGAGTACTCTCGGTTTCGCCGCCTCGACTCTGCAGCGGACTCGCGAAAATCGGGGCAAGTGTGTGTTCTGAAAGTCAACCTGCGTGACCTAATCCGTGAAATCTGCTGCAGCTACCGGGACATGCAACGTCGCATGTACCCCGCCCACGCGCCGTAATTGCGCGCTACGAAATCACCGTACCGAGTTCACTGCGAGCGACCTGAACCGACTTAAGCGCGCCACGGCGTAACACACGTCAAGCCGATTGTGCCCGCCGTACCGCGTCCGCCGTTTGCGCCGCGCCGCCTCCACTCGCCGAATGGTACGATACCGCGTGCCCTCGGCCCGTGGCGCAAATTCCGCAGTCGTCCCGGAGCGTCTGTGTGCGGGACAACTCGGCTAACCGTGCATACATCCGAAAGCTGCATCCAAAACCGTTGCACTAAAGAAACGCGTTAAAGAGCAACCGCATCACATGATAACAACCAACCGACACCGGAGCTCACAGTCACAACACCGCGCCCGCTCTCCGCGACCGCGCGCACAGCCGAATCACGTCTAGCGAATCGCGAGCCGTGTACCTTCTTTCCGCGAATATACGGCACTTGTTATTCGCCGAAACCGACGCAACGATACTCCGGCAAGACCGAGCATAATACCGCAAGAAACGGGACGGCCCATGTTTACGAACCGAACATTATAATTATATTAAATGCTCGGATATTATTCCGGTGTTAGACACCGACTTTTCTTAGTATCAACACCTACACTGAATAAAACGAATTTGAGCAAAACTCGTTCACTTACTCACTCACTCGCTCATTCATATCATACCAACAACGAACACCTGGCAATCCAGCGAGCAATCCCGGGACCATCGGCAAGATCGCGAACTCGGAGTTTCGCAACAGCACCTCCTCTTACTGCTTAGTGGAGGCAAGAAGGACACCAGTGTAGTAGCGAAGAACGATTGACCGATACCGATACCGATAACGAGATACCGCGCGTTATAATTTTAAGGCGCGTAAAAATTGTATTTACAAAATCGCCATAAAAATCGACAGTTCGTTATAAATAAAATGAAAAAAATTATATATTGTAATTCCGCCAGTTCCAATGATAGAAAAATTCGAATGTATTAGATATATGCTGAAGTTGATCGGCTTATTAATTTGTCTAGCCATGGAAGCCAGGTTGAAAAATGTCGTTTCATAAAAAACGAGTTTAAAGTTTCGATTATGATTTAATCATTTATTTCTAGTACTTTCGTAAATTTCAGTCTAATCTGCGATTCCAAGCGCATAGAATATCTAACTCAAACAACTTTTTTCCCTCTTCTCTGGCAATTCATCATTGCTGTCACTGTTTCGACGATTCGCGCGGTGCTCCCGTTTAACAGTATCGAAACTCGTACTGATTATATTGCGGTTCGATGACGTTACATAATGTACATAATTCAAAATATTGCTGAGCATCTTTCTTTAAACAATTAAGCGACCCATAAGCAGAGACCATTGAACAAAAAACATAAGTGATTCGGTTCCTAAATCATATAAATACACGAAAACGACTATTTAGAACAAATTATAAACTAGTTTCTATATTGAAAAGTCCCCAAAAATTCCAAAGCCATTCATACCTGCCTAAAGTTCGTAAGACTGTTATTATATTCATTATTTGATGAGACTTTGGATCCTATAAACTTTCTAATTTTAACTTATACGCCGTTTCAAATAATAGGCTGTAATATTTGTAATTTCCCGAAATTTTGATGGAAACTTAAGAATAGTTTCTTCAAAGCTTATATTAGAGTCCCTCTTAGCTATTTCGCAACGGACGAAAGTATTGCCTTTTTATTTGGTTGTTTCGTCTCAGTACATACCAACTTCAATGATCATGTATGTGTGATCAAAAAGTAAGGTGACTTTTTGAATTTCGCGCTTTCTGTACACTCTAATTTCAAAATTTTTTTGTTGTTGTGTTGGTACACTCGTCACGATCATATGTTCACAGTTTTGATTATATAGCATGTGTTGTTTTTATGTGAGAGGCATAAAGGTTAGACTCGTGTTTGCGTGCTCGGTGATTTTTTGCTGTTGAAAATAATGGAGCAGAGAGTTTGTATTAATTTTTGTGTAAAAAATGGTATTAAGTGTTCAAAAACTCTTGAAATGTTGATAGTGGCGTACGGTGAGTCAACTTTGAGCAAAAAAATGTTTATAAATGGTATAAGTTATTCCAAGAGGGCCGAGAAAATGTTAACGATGAACCTCGCTCTGAACGCCCCAGCACGTCAAAAATTGACGAAAATGTTCAGGAAGTGAAAGAAATTGTGTTGTAAAATCGTCGAATCACGATTAGAGAAGTAGCTGATGATCTTAACATATCGTTCGGCTCATGCCAATCAATTTTAAAGGATGTTTTGGGTATGACACGTGTGTCAGCGAAATTCGTTCCAAAACTGCTTAATTTTGATCAGAAGCAGCATCGCATGAACATCGCCCAAGACATGTTGAACGACGTCAATGATGATCCTGATCTGCTCAAAAGGGTTATAACTGGTGACGAATCATGGGTATATGGTTATGACGTCGAAACCAAAGCCCAATCATCCCAATGGAAGAGCCCAGGAGAGCCAAGACCGAAAAAGGCACGCCAAGTTCGTTCGAATGTGAAGGTTTTGCTCACAGTTTTCTTTGATTACCATGGCATTGTGCATCGAGAATTCCTACCACAAGATCGTACGGTAAACAAGGAGTATTACCTTGAGGTTATGCGGCTTTTGCGTGAATCAATAAGAAAAAAACGGCCGGAAGTGTAGAAAGAAAATTCATGGATTTTGCACCATGATAAGCACCTGCGCACACGTCGTTACTAGTGAGTAGTTTTTTGGCCAAAAACAATACTACCATCATGTCTCAGCCACCGTATTCACCAGACTTGGCCGCCTGCGACTTTTTCCTCTTCTCAAAATTGAAAATGCCCATGAAAGGACGAAGATTTGTGACGATTGAGAAGATTAAAGCTGCATCGCTGGAGGAGCTCAAGGCAATACTCAAAAGTGCATTTCAGAAGTGTTTTGACGACTGGAAAAAGCGCTGTCACAAGTGCATTGTATCAGAGGGGGATTATTTTGAAGGGGATAACATAATTTTGGATGAATAAATGAATATTTTTTTATAAAAATGAAAAGTCACCTTATTTTTTGATCACATCTCCTATATACTAGAGTTTCTGAAAATAATTGCTGTTCGGGCCGGTATATAATAGCCGTCGCAAAGCAGGTTATCATCACCATAGCGTCGACAGATTTTCAAATTGCATATGCATATGCATATAAATATGCATATAAAGCAATTGCGTATGCATAAAAAGTAGCAAGCTCCTAGTGCAGTTAAACTTTTTACGTGAGAGTAAAATTTCTCTTATCTGATGCATTTCATTTTTACATCAGTAGTAGTCCAGCGACTTATTCGATATAATATTTTCATAAAATGCAAGAAAATCGATTTTTTTACTTTCTAAACGATGATACCCTCTTAACGTAGTTTTTGCCTAAGTAGTTTTCTATAATTCGACACACATCTATTTGAAAAAATACATACAGAAGAAACTTGTGGATAAATGCCGCTATTTAACAATTTTGTTGTGTCAAATTTGTTAATACTTTTCAACGTAACACAATGTATTTCAGAAGATACAGAATTTTAGAAGACATTTAACTTACATTTGTGTCAAACTAGGTTGTCAAACAAAGAGAGCAATTTTCGTTTATACAATTGGGTTGGAACGTGGCAGCGGTTATATATTTCTTGTTGCACATGTTTCTTTATTGTGCCATTGGTGAAATTCTTGTGATACAAGTAAGTGGAATCGTATAAAAATGGCATTAAAATAATGCATGTAACATTGCTCGCCTAATTTTATGAGTATGTGTTTGCTTCATAATTTTTCTATAAAAAATTTTACTTAACATGAAATGATTTCAAAAATCAACATTTTTATTATTGGTGTATATTTATTGATATAGCTTAATAGTTTATATACATAAATCGCATTTTCTCAGTCAGAAAAAATACACCGTGCTACTTATGAATATGCATGGTATACTACAGAACCGATAGCAGCAAAAAACTTGTTGTTAATTATGCTTCGCTCGAATAAACCACTCCACATTACGGCTGGAAAAACATTTCCCATGACGATGGCAACTTTATGCAGCGTACGTTATGTGATATAAGGGTGCATTATTAAATTTATCGTGTTACTGAAAACTTTATTCTTAATCATATAGTATAATTATTTCATGAGCATTCTATGACAGAGTATAACATAATAAATACAGTTTCAGCAATTAGTTTATCCAAAACCTGTAGAATTTATTATAAATTTGCTTAGTAAATATATATTTCGCGAAAATATTTCATATACATTTATTTACCATTATAAAAATGTTGTAGTTATTAAAAACGTCAGCAGGCTATATATCTGTCTTACTTGCTAATCAAAATTGACTAAGATAAAAGCTTAGTGGATTTTTTAATAAGTGAGCAACAAATACAACATTATGGAACCTACACACAACATAATGGAACCTACAGTAAAAGTGTTAGTATACAACTGATGCGGTGAAACAAAAATGTATAGTTGAGGTATTACTAAACATAAATTTATACAAAAACAGACCATGAAAAAGAAAAAATAATCAGACTATTAATAAATTGCAGTCCACGCACCGTATGGAGGACTCGCGCTACGTCAAGGTAGAGTCAAGAAAATTGACCTATGGCCTACATTTAGATATCATTCAGTGCATTACAATAAATACTGATATAAAAGGGTTTATTAGAGTTAAAATATTTTTGAAATGTATATTTATAATATTAATTTATCACTAATTTATTGTTATTGTTCCTACATCGGTACATCATTATGATACTTACATAATAAACATTATGATAATCTGCCCATAAAATCAAAATTGGCGTGATACGTTTGGTCAATGGACTAGTACGTCTCTAAAGATTCAATTATATTGTAGAGCGGACCACAAAATATTAAAAAATTGTAATTAAAAATTGTAATTGTAATTTAAAAATACTAAACGAACATAACTTACCTATGTGAAAATGTTAATATGATGTTATATATTAACTATCCATCATCGTGGCAACGAAGTTACGGAATTCGAACATTCGACTTTCATTATATAAAGATTCCTACAAAGATTCATACAAAGATTAAACAGCACGTAAAATGATGTCATTAACTAAAGAGGAGTTATTATTGCAGGTCCAGTCAAATCATAGAAGATACATTCAATTAATTGTTACTTGGTCTGATGATCTATTTTGGTATATTCTGCCTACATGCATTTCTTGTAGTTAATGTAAGCTAAAAATATTCACACACTATATGACTAATGGGGCATTTGCCAAAATTGTTCTTGTTAATTCAACACGTTCATGTAAAAAGTGTTCCAAATCGACATGGACAAACCTAGTATGAAGGTAAAACGGATTAAGGTGAACAAAAAGTTTCTGTACTTTTTTGCAGACAACACGCAAAAAACCGTGTTATTAATTATTTAAAATTTTACAAATAGAAATGTCTTTAATTAATAACTCATAAATTTATTAGTTTTCTGCAAAATAATACAAAAATTTTTTGTTCATAATAGTTTAATCTACAAATATATGACAGCTGTTGTACCAAGCAGAAAGTTTAAGTTTTGGAGGTTATAATTCAATATGCATATGTAAACAGTACAGTACTACGAAATATGAAAATAATTTCGGAAAGATATTGTCACGTCTCGACACGCGCGGCGCGAGCAGCTTCACCGTGTTATTTGGCCAAATAAGCCGAGAGGGAAGGTTACTGAAAACTATATTCGTGGTTTTATGTGGGATCAATGGGATGAGTTTAAGCTTTTAAGAAAAAACAATAATCAATAAAAGTAAACAAAAAGGCACTTTATTAATTTTGCGGTGGAAATTTAACTTGTTTTTGTTCGAGGCGGCAACTGATTTTTCTTTACAATCTAAAGTATTTGTATGAAACCTTACGCCACGCCGTATTTACGTATTGACTTGATTATTATTACTGACTTACAAAGATATACTTAAATTTGATGACGGCTAATCCAATGTATGGAGTTGGAAAGAGTACGTCGCCTTGGGAAAGGAAAATAAGCGGCCCGACTGAAAAAACTCAGGTTGACGGCTGAGGAATCTTGTACTTTGAGAGACCGGCTATTTATATAAAAAGAAAGGCACTCGCTGATAGATATAGGCCTGAGGAGTTCGATTTAAAAAAGAGGGATCCTAAACACAAATGTTAGGATAACCGAAACGTCGAGAGCGAAAACCAGCTCGGGATATCTTTCGGCAAGATAGAGAAAAAGCATACTTTTGTAGACTTTTATTATTCGTCAAAATGGTGACGAAGATTTTTACTACTTTTGACGAAGATTCGGGAAAGACATACAGCCGCAAGGATGAAATTATTACTTACAAGCTAGTTTTTATCTCTTTTTTTTCTTCGTAGTGGCGATGGTCAGCATTTTCGATAGGAAAACCAACAGACTTAGAATTTCACAGCATTCTCAGGTACCTAAGATTTGGTGAGAAATGGATCATGCACATCTGTCTCATGGAACGGAAAATTTTAACTTATCTAAATCGCACATGAGACATGAAAATCGCGTAATATATAATCATTTATTATACAGAACATGATCGGTAGCACAGTAAGTTAAGAAGACGCGGAGTTACTAAATCAATTTCAAATATTAATACAGCAAAAAAATGAGAGGAGTTATGAACTTTTCTATAGACGGTAGAGTGACGTAAGGGCTTGGCCTTCGCGCACAGTGGCAGACGCTGCGGCTGGTAGGTATGCAGTGTTAAGTGATTGCATGCAGTGTTAAGTGTATGCTGATAAGGCGCGAGACCATCAAGACTAATCTCCGAAGCGGTTCTTATTTCGCTTAAAATTTGAAGGTCAATCTGCGTAATGATACTTCTGCTATTTGACAGCAGTGATTGCCGGATCTAATTTAATTGATTATAACTATTAACGCGTGCTAGCTAGCTACGTCTCGTCGGAAACGCCACGTCTTTATTTGTGCAGATTGTAGCGGCTACAAAGCACCTCGACTTGCGACAGAATCCGCTCGCCGTCAATATACAGGGTGCGGCGAAAGGTTTGCCCGAGTTTGAAAAATCCGTTGCTCACCAGATGGCATGAGTAGGTTGTTGGGCAGGGTCTCATTAGGAAGGTTGTTCTCAACCGTTTTCAGTTAACATCATGATTTGGACTGGAGAACATCGTGGATTCGCTGTGCGCTCTTTTTTGGAAAATGGCCGTTCAGTCATTGCGACGCAGAGAGCAATGCGCTTGCGATTCCATATTCCGCGCCATGTTTCCGTACCTGATGGAAAAACAATCAAACG
>NW_014556249.1:61398-68706 GCF_001313825.1 Dinoponera quadriceps
AACAAGATGGAGCAACAGCGCATACAGCCCGCATTTCTATGGCGAAACTGAGGCAAATGTTCCCTACTCGACTCGTCTCTCTGAGGGGTGATTTGGGGTGGCCAGCAAGATCGCCCGATTTGAGCATTTGTGACTTTTTCTTGTGGGGGTATCTGAAAGAAAAAGTCTTCAAGCATCGTCCCCATACCCTACAAGAACTGAAAAGGAGAATCATCGAAGAGGTGAACGCCATTCCGATTCAGATGTGCCAAAACGCAGCCCGAAGCTTCCAAAATCGGCTACATCAGTGCATTGCTACTGGAGGCCGCCATCTTGCAGATATCGTTTTTAAACGTTAATGTAAAAAAACTGTTTGAAGTACCAAAGGTAATAAAAAAATTTCCAATCCTCTACATTTAATAGTATTTTATTGATTGCTCTCCAGAATGAGGGCATACCTTTCGCCGCACCCTGTATAAGGCGGTACAACGAGAGACTCGACACGAAGTGTTTCCGGTTCAAAGCCGCAACACACCTTACCTTAACTTTTTTTAGAAAAAACAGGCTTATATGGTGTGCGCTTCCCAAGCACGGAGCAAAGGTCGTAGCTTTTTCCTCTCAGCTGGACCTGGCTCGGGCGAGGATTTTTTCCTCCTTCGCCAAAACCTCTCGGCCAACAGGCTCAGCAAACTTCCTTATCGGTTACACTGCCTCAAGGACATCGCTACGGACGAGAAAGAACTACTGTATCATCAAGCAGCGGCAACGACGCTCCGTCTTCAGCCAGCACTCCGTCAGCATATCAGCATCAGCGCGCCTCTCCAACAACGCACCATCTTCAGCCAGCGCTCCGTCAGTATCAGCAGCAGCGCGCTCGTCTTCGGCAGCGCATCTCTTTGGTAGCGCACCTTTTCAGCAGCGCCCTTTTCTCGACAGCGCACCTTCCTCGTCAATGCCGAGCTCGCGGTGCAGCACCTCGTCACCGAACTCCCGGTGCGGCACTTCAACGCCGAACTCCCGACACAGCACCTCGACGCCGAGTTCCCGGCGCAGTATTTTAACGCCGAGGACCTCAAGCAACGCAATTTTCGAGTGTACTTGACCCGCGAGACTAAAAAGCCGCCTGCATACCTGCAAACCTTAGCTGTAGTACTCAGAAGAGCACGTATCGCATACGAGGACCGCCGAAGCAGACAGTTTCACATCATCGGGCTCCCGAGAGTCAAGATGCACGGCGACTACCCGACTCACATACCGCAAGACGGATTTATCAGGTATCCCACCGTACTAACGTAGGACATACACGTGACTCATCTCACATATCTATTGACATGAGTCAATAAATGAATATGAATTCAGTAAAGGATTATTGTTAATCGAAAAGAGCTCTCCCTGACTAGATTATTTTAACGTATCTTCTGATCAGCACCGGAGCAACACAATCAAACTACACCGGCAAAAATGATAACCAGGTCATTGCGCGGCTTCAGATTACTGTTGCAACCGATTTTTGGTTCTGTGCATCCGAATCGTGGGGGCAACTACCGCCCGGCGGAGCCGGGACGTGAGAGCGACTGTTCAATAAAAAAAAAGATAGGCGCGTTGTGCCGCACTACCATAGAGGTTGTGATCGACGAAGCCTCTCCGGGCTTCGAATCCGGTAGGTTTCCATTCGCGTTCAAGGTTCGTCCCGAACGAGACCGGTAGCCGCCGAGTAACTAACCCTTTCGGTACATTTGACGAGTAAGACTCGTCATCTGCTTACTTGGGCATAAAATGTATTACTTTTACTTATTAATCCATATAGCGACAAATTAAATCCGTCCCATGGGCATAAAAATCTTAAAATAATTCAGTACTCAAAAGGTTAAAGCCGAAGAAGAGACGGTTGGACGGTCACGCCAAAATAGGGCCGAATTAAAAAGGCGGAAGGTTGGAGTGAATATATTGCTTGCCTTTATTGATTTGGCAGATCGGAATGTAAAGATTTCGCTAATTCGATAGTGTTGCATTGTACAGAGTAAGGTCTCGCAGTCGATCATTCCGTGGAGCTCTCGTGGTCTGCGGGTACGTTAGCCCTATTGTCGGGCGGCGGCCGAGCCAAGGTAGAGAAGACGACACGAGACGGTACGCGCCCGGAGGGATCTTCTCGGTGCAACCGTCGACGGATAATATATCTCTTTGTGTTGTTGTACTCCTCTAAGTCCGTCGGACAAGTTGCTCCGCAATCGACCGGGCGGATTATCTCCACGATAGCTACGATCGAGAAAAATTGAAATGCAGATACGTGGTCTTACAGTATCGATGCTCCAAGCGGCTTTACTCCATGGGTCGTCTCCGGCAGAGGGTCGTCTTATCTCTCTCTCTCTCTCTCTCTCTCTCTCTTTCTCACGTCTGCTCTCACACAAAGCTCGCTACGACCCGCTTTTCGCAAATGTGTTTCTGCTCCTGATAGCGGCCGACTGTCTTCCTCGTTCCGCCGTCTTGCCTCTTGCTTAGGCAGCTCGGCTAATCATCGGGACTCCAGTTTGTTGATATCACTGTTTTCCATGTATTTTTCGTTTCACCGGCTCTACTCAACAAACTACTCAACTAACAATAATAAGTAACAAAATACAATCACACACGCACTCATACACAAGGTTTGACAGTCAAAATGTGAAATTTCCAACAAATTAATTTTAACTCACACATACCATACATGTCGGCGGTGTGAATGAGCTCACGGCTACTTTCCACCCACGGTGCATTCCTGAATTCGGCCATTCTTACATTTCGATACAACTCGAGTTATTCCCTCTCCCATTATGAAATATGTGTCCGCGGCTCCAAAGAACATGTACGTGCCCGCGGGTTGTAGAAGTATTTCCCACAAAACGCCTCTATCACTTAAAACGTTCGCGCTCCCCAAACGATCCAACTAACTAATTATTTCACAGTTGTCGATCGCGATAGTCGTTGTTGCTGAATTCGTACCAACCGACATTCATGCACTCACTGACTTGTACATATTAGGTGTACTAACAATAGTATGTAACAAAATACGCAATAAAAACACACACACGCGCTCATTTAGAAGATTTCACAGTATAATTTTGATGTAACTAACAAATTAATTATAACTCACCCATACCTGCCGTCCGCTTGTATGAGCTCACGGCTATTTTCCACCCACGGTATATCCTGAATTCGACTCTCCTTACATCCGAATATCTCGAAAAACTAGAGATATTCTCTCTTCCATAATGCGCGATTGTGGCCCCAAAAAACATGTACGTGCCAGCGTGTTGTAGGAGTATGTCACACAATACGCCCTTCCATCTTAATACTTTCGCGCTTACACAACGATTAAAAAAAAGATTTCACTGTTGTCGATCGCAATAGCCTTCGCTGCTCAATACGTACCAACCATTCATGCACACTCTGACTCGTACCTATTAGCCTATCTAACAATAATAAGTAACAAAATAAAGAATAAAAACACACAAATGCACCCATACACAAGATTTCACAGAATAATTGTAAAATCTCCAACAAATTAATTTTAACTCACCCATATTTACCGGTGGTTTGAATGAGCTCACGGCTATATTCCACCCACGGTGCATCCTGAATTCGAAACTCCTTACGTCCGAATATATCGAAAAAACCTGAGATATTCTCTTTCCCTTAATGTGATGCGCAATCGCGGACCCAAAGAACATGTATGTGCCCGCGGGTTGTAGGAGTATTTCCCACAAACCGACCCTCCCTGCTTATACATTTGTGCGCACACAACGATTCAGCAAAAGATTTCACGGTTGTGGATCGCGATAGCCTTTGCTGCTCAATTTGTACCAACCGACATTCATGCACACACTGACTCGTTCCTATTAGCTTAACTAACAATAATAAATTAAAAATTACGCAACAAAAACGCACACACGCACTCATACACAAGATTTGACAGTCAAAATGTGAAATCTCCAACTAATAAATTTTAACTCACCCATAAGTGCCGGCGGTTTGAATGCGCTCATTGCTATTTTCCACCCATGGCACATCCTGAATTAAACCCTTCTTCTACTTCTTCTTTCTTGGCACTACAGCCCTCTGTTGGGGCCTGGGCCTACTTCTCTCTATATATGCATGTGGTGCGCACACAGATTGTACACATGCATATGGGACCTACAGTTTTACGCTGGTTCCGAACAGCAGTTGGAGAGAAGTTTTCGTGGCATGGGAATACTCTTGATGTTTGCCAGACCACCGAAGAGGAGCGACGAGTATATGATAAAATTTATCAAGCTCTGCCGGGGATTGAACCCGGGACTCTTAGCATGATAGACTAGTGCGCTGCTTATCATGCCACGCTCGCGCTGAATTAGACCCTCCTTACGTCCAAATATATCTAAAAACCTGGAGATATTCTCTCTCCCATTAAGTAATGCGCGATCACGCCCCCAAACAACATGTACGTGACCGCGGTTTGTAGAAGTATTTCCCACAACCCGCCCTTTCCTTTTAATACATCCGAGCTCACCCTACGTTCCAGCAAAAATTTCACGGTTGACGATCGCGATAGCCGTTGCTCCTCAATTTGTACTAACCGACATTCACGCACACACTGCCTCGTATTTATTAGCCTAACTAACAACAATAAGTAAGAAAATACGCAATAAAAACACACACACATTCAAACACAAGATACCACAGAATAATCGTGAAATCTCCAACAAATTAATTATAACTCAGCCATACCTGCCGGCGGTTTGAATGAGCTCATGGCTATTTTCCACCCATGGTGCTTCTTGAATTCGACCATACTTACGTTTGAATATCGCAAAAAAACTCGAGATATTCTCTCTTCCATAATGTAATGCGCGATCGCGGCCCCAAAAAACATTTAAGTGACCGCGGTCAGTAGTTGAGCAAGGTGTGTTCTAACCCATGGGGCGCCGGGCGGGTTGCGGGGAGCGGGAAAGACGGATCCTCCACACTCCCCGCACCCCGCCCGGCGACCGGGTTCCGTGTCGCTCGGCGAGATGTCTTCCGTGTCGCTCCGCGACATACAAGCGCGCGTTCTCTTCGATGACGCGCGCATCTTCGCGTATCCGTGACTGAGGAGAAGATGACGGTGAGCCGGTGGTTTATCCGCGTGATGCGGATGACGCCGTGCGCGATATCTCGACGATGATTTATTTTTTATGCGCGGAATATGCGATATGTGAAAGAAAGGAAGAAAAAAATACGTCTTGTTGGAACAGTGCGTATTAAATAAAAAAAGAAATTGTTTTTCCGCAGGATGAATGGTTTCGTGTATAACGATTCATGTGTGTGTTTTTTGAGGGACAAAGTTTTTTCTGTTTGCGAGAGAGGGAGAAAGAGAGAGAGAGAGAGAGAGAGAGAGAGAGAGAGAGAGAGAGAGAGAGAGAGAGAGAATATATAAACTGTTTTTGTTTTCCGGTAAAGGGAGAATATGTATTCCTTATTTTCAACCGCAGTGATTAAAAGTATCGCAAGTTTTGTTTCGGTTTGACGTATATAATACTTTGTTGTTTTTTTCTCCACGGAGTGTGGACTGGTGGCGGTGACACGAGATAGAGAGAGAGAACGATGGAGAGTAACTAATCGATCGAATTGTCACGTAACAAATATATGAAGAAGAGTATTGATATACAACGATCCGTCGTTACTTTGGAACAGCAGCAACGAGCCAATGTTGAAAGAGCATTGCGATCGATTGAGTTTGATGATGATGATGATGACAATATAAAGGAAGATTACACCAAATGTTACGTCCTCGCTCGGCCGCAGCTGCTACAGTACTCGGGCCGTGGAGCGGGGACAAAATTGAAAATTTTTCGGGTTGTCAGGCTTGCGCAGCCCTACCCTGGGATACGCGCTAACGGAGTGTCCGCGATGAAGGTCGTCGTAATCGAACAAAAATAATAGTTGCGACTCACCGGTGATGGCTTGCTGGAATTAATTTAAGGTGATCACCTCCGGTGTGCTGCTCGTGGTGGTAGTCCTCAGGCTTTCGGAAAAGTACTCGGGTGTGGCTCCGCCGTAGTGTTGGTGGAGTAGCTCAGCACGAATCTGCATGTACCGGTCACGTCGCGGGTCACTCGCGGGAATGTTTAGCGGCGGTAGATTCGGGTATTCAATCGAGATCGGTACGAGGTGATACGGCACTGATTGCCTGGTGGCATATGTTGGTCGCGCGAGCCCGATCAAAGCGCAGTCGCGTGCACTGACAGGAGCGTGGAGTTTAGCTTAAAGTCTGCGAAGCTGTACCTTGCGTCCGGCGCGACGTGGTCTGCCCATGTGCGCAGTCAGGTCGTGTTGCGTGGAAAAGAAGAGATATTCAGCGACAGTGATTCTTGAGAAGGATAGAGAGCACAGGGCGGCTCTGATTCAACCCTTCGAAGGATCCACGGGTCCCGTTACTTAGGGGTAAAGGGGAGATTCGGTGACGGTGATTTTTAAAGAAGGTAGAGAGCACAGGTCGGCTCTAATTCTACCCTTCGAAGGTATCGCAAGCCACGATTCCTGAGCCTTCAACAATCGAACATGCTAACAGTGAGCACGGGACGGCTCTATTACTGCAAGCGGTTCAGTGCTTTTATGCCCGGGTGAATAAGTATTCAAAGCGTGGGTGCACGGACGACGAGCACAAGACGGCTCTAATATCGGCGACGCTTCACTACCTGGGTGGCCGAGGAACAATGGGATTCCTGCCGGCACAGGTCTCGGTGGCGGATGATGCAACACTCGACACTACGATTGCGTTATGCACAGAGCTACGTGGTCTTAGGAAAATTGGAATATTGAAATAATAAGAATGTTAATACTCGCGTGGTTTTCATAGATAATAATATATTGAAACAATTCGATGGTTACAATTGATGCTGGCAAATACTCGGCGATCAAGTAACACGTGGTTGTATGTATTTTGGAATAATATTATACTAATACACAGTGCGTTATTAACAATTATAATTTAGAATATATAAAAGAATTTAAATTCTAGAATTGGACTTACAACAAGAAATAGGACTTACGCTAGACCCTGCTCAGGAGGGGTGGAAATAGTAAAGCGCGGCGCGAGCACGTAGCTATACTAAGAGAGTTCGAGGGCTCCGGGGGCTCGAAACCCGAACGGGTTGAATTTGAGCGGCGAAAGAATTGACCCCGGAGTTCCTCACAGGGACCTCCTTCGGTTGCGGGGGCGCTGGGTGTGCGGCACGCTCGCCCTCTGGGTCGAGCTTCTCTCAACAAGCAATGTTGAGAAGCCGCCCTAAGGCGAGTGCGCGTAGATGGCGTGGTGTCCCCTCTGATTTGTCGAGC